>NC_050596.1:29083486-29318486 GCF_013368585.1 Megalops cyprinoides
TGCCTGAGTGTACAAAGATTTGAGGAAAAACTATCAAATCAAATGTAAAAATAGTGTTTTATTAATGACCACTGGGGGTATAATATATTTCAATTACATCAAGGTAGTGTCTCACGTGGCCTTATGTTACAATATAAAATATTGTTCCTTTGCTGTCTTTTTTTTACAAAAAGAAAACAAAGTTTTTTTCAAAATTCTGGTCACTGGAGTAATTAATGCCAGCAACAAGATTGTATATCACTCACAATTCATTCACTTCAACCTTACATTACACAACCTGCATAATGAATGTCATTGTCCCTTCTCTAGAGGGAGGAAAAAACTGGGAAATATATTAAAAAGGAGAAAAGACAGGTACATATTGACAGAGCAAAAAAAAAAAGAATGCATAGCCTACACACACTTGGTCATTATATAAAAATGTGAGGTTTATACAAAAAGACCATTATCAAACCGCAGGTGATTAGTATAGTGGCAGTCGTAATAAAAAGATTTCCTCTCTAGTGAATTGGGGACCCCGATTCTCTGAGTGAGGTCACACAGTCTAGAGGGTCGTCCAGGTGGTAGAGGTGGGTGGGGGCAGTTGTGTTAGTTTTGGGGTTCACTTCATAAAGCAAAAAAAAAAAAAAGAAGAAAAAAAAAAAGACCCTGAAATTTACATCTTGACACAACACAGACATGGCATCTGCAGGAACCCATTGCGTTTGGTCCTTGGCCATATTGGACAATCTATAGCTACATAACCCACTTTAGACCACTGCCCTGTGGAAGTATGTGCCACCAAACGGTCTGGCCTTACTGGGCAACCGGGGTCGCTCTGAGAATGAAGTCAAATTTTGGCAACTCAACCCTTCAGCATGGCTTTTTCATAGAAAGGATTCAGACTTTAATTGTGATCCATCTGAAAATGCAGTTTTACAAAAAGTAACACATTTGAATATTTATACATATTTAAATGGAATTAAAAAGGAATAGCTTCCCGTACAACAAAACCTGTTTACTAAGGAAAGCCCACTATAAATAGCTTTTCGCTCAGACTTGATTCGCAAATAATGCATACTGAACATTGAGATAGACACAGGGAGTAAAAACTGGCAATACCAAAGCTTTTCTGTTACATGATTGTTTCATTTTTGCCACCTGCAAATTTCCTTGAGTCACGACAGAACAGGTGATGAAACAAAGTGGACAGTTTGGAAAAGTCCCAATTTGAACGTTAAGCATGATCGAGGAGGGACTAAATAAAAAATAGCCTGCAGATACACACATAGAGGTGAGGAAAAGCAAAACTTTTAAATGAAGACACATTTGGGCTCGAGCAAGAACACGGCGCCTGAAAGAAAGGTGGACCGACATGCGGCATCACTTCCTGGTTTTGGACTGACCTGTGATGTCATTTCCTGTTTTGCTCAGAGGGATTGGAGGCACCTTAGCCACACTGAAAGTACACATCCACAAGTCCATTTACTATACAACCGTCCCGGCGGTAAGCCCATTCCTCCTTCCTGTACCGTTCATTCTTTTTACAGGAACGCTTTCCTCAGAACAATTACATAGTGTCCAGTAGCTTAAAAAAAAAAATAAACACATGCAACTGCACCATTGTATACTACAGAATATTGTACAAAATAAGGCATTTCAGTGTGTGTATTGGAACTACATTTAATGTTTTTTTTTGCCCCATCTGTAAAAAGACTGCTAATGAACATAAACTGATAATTCTTTTTAAAATATATATATTTATATATATATAAAAAATAAGGGGGGTGGGGAGGGGGAAGGAAAAAGGGGAGAGGCTGAGAGGTTCTTGTGACGGGGGCGGCCGCTGTCACTCCATCACCTCGCTGGCGGAGACGGTGACGAGCTGTAAAGGGATTTCGGAGCCGGACAGGATCTCCTGCGCGCTGGCCGAGTTCACCGTCCCCATGTTGGTGAGGATGAGGGTGGTGCCGCCCGCCGTGATGATGCTGTCCGAGGACCCGGCCGCCGCCTCTGCCACCGCCGCCAGCGCGGCCCCGCTCGAGTTCACGCCCTTCTTGTTCTGGTGCGTCTTGATGTGCTTGGCCAGGTGGTCGCTGCGCATGAAGCGCTTGGAACATTCCGGGCAAACGAACTTCTTCTCCCCTGTGACGCGAAGAAGAGAAGGAGGCTTTCAGCTACAGGAGAACAAATCTATACGCACTGTGTGTGTTTCTACGTACATATATACACACACACGTACACATTATATATACATATACACATATACCAACACACACACACACACACACACACACACACACATATATATATATATATATATATATAAACCCTTTTGCATAATATCAAGCTCTTTGGGCCATTTTGTTGTTTTCCCCATTTTTTCGCAATAAGTAAGGCACATGTGACCTAGTCTGAGTCATGTGTCCCCATGTCACTGTGTCTTCTGATGTATGTCTGGGCTCTCTGTCCACGTCTGCTAGTGGCAGCAATCACAACTTCCCCTCTGGGGATGAATAAGCTGTATTCAATTCAATTCCATTCAAAGCGACAGCGAAGCCGTCCGAGTAGCTCACTGAGACTCGAACCCCCGGGGAAAGCAGAGACAGGCAGCGCTCTGCAGGGAGCGGGTCGAGGAACGGGTGTGGGATTGGGGAGCTCGTTCGGGGGAGCGGGATCAGGGGGCGGAGTTCGGGGATCGGACCGCGTACCCGTGTGTGTCCGCCTGTGCCGCTGCAGCTCATCGCTGCGCGTGAACCGCTTCCCGCAGAACATCCAGGTGCAGACGAAGGGCCGCTCCCCGGAGTGCCAGCGCAGGTGTGCCCGCAGGTGGGACGTCTTCCCGTACACCTTCCCGCAGCCCGGCATGTGGCAGATATGCTGCTTCTTCTTCCCCATGTTGGACCCTCTGCAGCACCAATGCACGTTAAAATAATGACAACTGAATCACACAACAACATTCTGTGGACCGAAGTGCTTAAAGCAATAACACTGAGAGAACAAGACAGAACATATATGTATTATAGTACCATATTGTATATTTTATAACTACATAAAGAGCAGTAGGACCAGTAACCTCTGTTTCACCACTGGACAGGTGGACTCCTCAAAAGATTTCCATTCATTCAAACCAAAGATGATTTTGAATTTGGAGGATTAGCGAGGCGCAGAGGTAAGAGGTAGGACTCATAACCCAGAGGCTGCCGGCTGCATTTAGCCACCGCAGTTATGTCCTTGGGTGAGAACCTCAACTGATGCAGTAAATACCCAGCTCTATGAATGAATAATGTGTAGAACCTGTAAGCTGGATATGAGCATCAGCCAAGCAAAAACGCAATAATTTTGCATCAGCTTCAATAACTGTCTGATGGCTGACAGTGCTTGTCAAAACCTGACCTTGTCGAGGGATTTCAGCAATGAAAAAGGGAACATGGGTGTCAGATCTGGGGTCAGCATGTCAGTAGTGAGAAAGGGAGTTTGGAGAGCTGATCTGGGTTCAGTGTGCCAGGAATGAAACAGCGGATTTGGGGGAGCTGATCTGATCTGGGGTCAGCTCACCTGCCGCCGGCCTCCTTGCAGTTGGGGCAGGTGCAGGCCACCCTGCGCAGTCTCTTGCCCTCCTGGCTGTGCGGCTCCATCTCGTCGTCCACCAGCCGCACACGCAGGTGGGACAGGTCACTGGGGTTCAGGGTGGAGTCCGAGCCCAGCTGCCACGCCTCCGAATCCGGCTCCTCCTTGATCTGGATATCTGAGGAGGGAGAGGGACAGGTTGGTCATAACACAGCTTCATCCAGCGGGGAGGGGGCGAGGGCGCGATTCTTTACCTGCAGCATCACGCAGCGGTAAGGAGCAGGGCTCACAACCCACAGGCTCCATTCCCTGCTGGGCACTGCTATTGTACCCTTGGTCAAGGTGATTACTCCAATATAAATACCCAGGCGTGTGAACAGATAACGTCTAGAACCTTTAAGCTGGACACACGCTTCTGCCAAGCAAAAATGTAATAATTTTACATCAGCTTCAATAACAGGCTGATTTCTGACAGTGCTTGTCAAAACCTGGCCTTGTTGAGGTGCTTAAGGTGTGCAAGCTGCACTGTGTTAGTGCGTATACTAAGCTAATGTAAAGTAATTTCTGCCTTGCTATAACAGTAGAAACTTGTTTCAACGAGGCATTTCAGTCCAGTCTAGATCACTCAGAGAAGCCCCTCCATAAATGACTATGTTGCCCCTTAATGCTGTACTATAAGCATACCCTGGCTACACTGCAGTCAGTCGCTACCTGTACCTGGAGTGACCTGTTTTCAGTACACCTCACCCACACCTGTCTGGAAGTTAAAGCAGACTTTTTAGCATGGTGAAGTTTAAGTGCACCTCAATACCTGCTAGTACAAACAAGGCATAACATGCCTCCTTTGTCATTTAAATATGGGGAATAGTTAAGTAACACAGCACACTGAACCTGGCATTATACACATTCCATCCTGAAGCCTAAAGATCAAAGCACGCTTCCAGCTAGGCTAGCGGCCAAAAAAGCTATTATTGAAGCCTTTTAAACTTAGCATTTCTATGGTTCACCAGCTGTTGTCTTCAGCCTATATTATAATACGCAGGTAAAATGCTCAGGACTGAATAGATTCTTTCTAATATGGGACCAAAGGCTTTCATATGAACACATACAACAAAAATCTGTATGCAGGGCCATTTAAGAGCATTTCAAATTCACAGCTAATACCAAAAGTTATCCAAAAGTCCTTTAAAAACAGATTGGTTTTGCTGAAATCAATAGAAAAGGTCCTCTCTTTCCACTTGTAGAAAACAGGCATCCGTTTCAATGCAGACACAGAACCTGAGAGCATGTCACCCATCAACTTCTCCCAGGGAACCATGGGATACTGTCTGAAACCAACAAGTAAAGAAATACTGCCGAGCCGGATGTGCCCTGAGCCCCAGCCACCCTGTCGCTGCATCCCTTTGATGAGGTCACCCCCCTTCCGCCTCCGGGACCCTCCTGATCAAAGCTCCGTCCCGAGCACAGCAAAGGCCCGAGGCCCTGAGAGGCTGTAACAACTCCGCTTAGCTCAGCTCAGCATGCAGACACGGGTCAGGCCGAACGGGGCATTTGAGGGGAGCTGTGCGTGCGAGGCGTGCCCTTCATGCGGGAACTTTTGTTCAGAGCGCAGAGAGAGTTATGAAAAGGCAATCTCCTTAGACTGATCCCTGGGTTTACCCGTGCCGGGTTACTCTCAGGAACAGTGTGTTCTCGACAGGGCCCTGCCGGACCCACTACACACCACCGTCTGAAATCATAGCCTCTGCCCCACACTAGTGCAGAAGCAGTCAATTTCAGCGGCTCACTGTACTTAGTGACAATTTCTATTGAAACCAAGACTTTAAAAGGGACTGTACAAACAAGGAAAATAAAACTCTGCTAGAAAAATCCACATCCATTTGACACATCTAAACACTGGCGTTGATTAAGCTGACCATTCTTAAAATAAGATTCTCCTGGAGACCTTTAGGTGACACGACCAACAGGGTGCCAAAATCGGGCACTAAGACTGATCTGATGAAGGGGAACTGTGTAGGCATCTATTTTAAAAAATTTTTTGTGTCTTATGGGGTCAGCCTAAGTCACAGACCATGGCTCTTAGAGCACACCCAGGGTGTGATGCACCGTTTTGTACCTCCAGGGCTGCCCGTGTCCTCGGCCTGCTGGAACTGGATCCCGGTCTGGGCCACCGAGTTCACCGTCACCGTCTGCAGGTTGGGGATCTGGCCGGCGCTGATGCTGACGGGGCTGGAGCCCAGCTCCCCGCCCTGGCCGAGGGACACGGCCTGCACCGGCGCCAGGGTGATCTGCTGGGAGCCGGCACCCGGGAGCTGCAGGTTCTGTAGGTTCTGCACCCCCTGCACCTGGAAGGTCTGCCATTGGATCTGGCCGGTGGGCGTGACCGTCTGCGCCTGGATGAGGAAGGTCCCGGGGTTGATGAGCTGCAGGTTCTGCAGCGTCTGCCCCGCGGCCTGGATCTGCTGGCTGGGGAGGCCCTGAGCCCCCGCCTCGCCCCCGTGTGCCGCCACTTGCTGCAGCTGCACCACGGGCTGCGCTGAGGCCCCTGCCTGGGCCTGGTTCTGCTGGGCGTAGCCCTCGGGGAGGCCCGCCGGGTCGGCCTGGTCGCCCATGGCGGCCTGCGTCAGCACCCCCGTGCCGTCTATCGTCTCGGGCAGCTGGGAGGACGAGGTCGCCTGCGCGTACATGTCCTGGTGGCTGCCGGAGTCGCCGCCTGCAGACAGCGCTTGCGTGATCTGATCCCCCGTCTTGTCGCCGCCCTCCGCACCGCCCAGCGGCTGGCCGGTCATGATCAGCTGCCCGTCGGGGGTGACCCCCGTGGCTATCGTCTGCGCCCCCGACAGCCCCAGGGAGTCCAAGTCCACGCTGTTTATGGGTACGAAGGTGATGTTCCCCGGCAGCCCGACAGGCACGTTAGTAACAACCTGTCCCTGGCTGCTGTACGCGGAGCTGCCAATGGGCAGTCCTTGGATCTGCTGGACGTGGCCAGTCTGTGATATGAGGTTCTGCGTGTTGGTGAGGAGGTCAGCGGAGGCAGCCCCCGTCGCGGCACCCAGGCCCTGGCCTGCGTCCTGCAGGATCTGGATCTGCCCCGAGGCGTCCTGGCTCAGGGTGGCCCCATCCACGGTGGATGCCGGGAAGCCCAGCTGGCCGTCCGCCGTCTGGATCTGCGGGATCACCTGGTACTGGATGTTAGGCACTGCGTTGGCGGCCGCGTCGGTCCCCGAGGTGACGAAAATCGACTGGCTCTGGAGGTTCTGGAGGGGAAGCACGTACTGTCCGTTCGACGTCACGATCCCGGCGTTGGGAATATGCACGATGCCCGGCTCCTCCTTTATCGTTGCCGTGGGAGCCAGTACCTCCCATCTGTCTGACGTCCCTGTTAACTGTATGGATGTGAGGTCTGTGGTCTGGAACGTGAAAGAAATAGGTGGTTAATACTGCACTGCGGGTGCATCCTACACACTAACAGATCATGCCAGTTTTCCAGCAAAAAGTCAAAGTGCTTTGACTTTGAAACGCCAAATGCGCAATGCACATCAGTTAGGGACATCGGCCTTTTCAAAACCAATGCATCTTTTCACCATTTTTAAGCTGATGTGATCAACTTCAGATCAACTACATGCCCGGGTCTCTTTTTCAAAAGTTCCGTGACATTCTCCGTCCCAGGCGTGTAGAGCTGTCAAAGTTGCTTCTGAATTTTAAAAGTGAACTTCTGAACAGGGAAGTTCTCAGATGCACCGCGTGACGGTTCATTGCTACTCTGCAACCATTGACATGTGACAAGATTCTACTGTTGGGGGAAAACAAACTTCGATTTCTTTTGAGGTTAAGGAAGCGAGATGTGGGGAGGCAAACGCGTGGAAATTTAGTTCACACGTTATTTATTTATTTATTCCCACTGGACAGGAGTGTAACGTCGATTCCACGAGGCATTAAAAAAATCGAGACTAGGATTACAAAAAAATGTAAAGAATAAAAATTTAAAAACGCCTCCGGATGACTTTAGGTTCATGGAAACCTTCACGACCACCCTTGCGTTAGAGTCAAACTCCAGCGTTTTAGTGACTGCCCTCGGCCAGTTATGACTACGATGCATGAGGGTACTACTAACGCCGAATTTACGCAACTGTACGAGCCGAGCGACCGCTGTGCAGACGCCGCCGCCGTGCATCGGCACATGGCGGATTTCTGCTGATTTTAGCTCGGGCAGCTATGCTAGCTGGCTACATTTCTAGCGGAGGTGGTGACTTACCACGCCAGCGGTAGCACCGTTATCCTCCTCTGCCGAGGGAGACCCGATCTTGCTGCAGGTAGCTGCCAGCAGAGCGAGCGGTGACGGAGTGTCCTACCCACAATGGGCGGGTTTAAAAAGAAGAAAGTGGGTGGCCGTTAGTCCGGAGCGACACAGGAAGTACGACTTTTTTTTGCCTCCAACATCAAAATTTAAAACGTGTGAACTTCACAAAAACACCATGCATTTACAACAAACCTGGCAGAAGAGCGAGCGAGGCGACGCTAGAAAAGAAATACCTGATCTCCGCCGCCGCTTACTTGCTGTAGATAGTCGCTTTGACTGCTGTCCACGTCTAAGGCAGCCATTTCCTCTTGTTTCACAGGCTGTTCGGGGGCTACAGAAAGGCACAGAGAGAAGGAAACTGGGCAAAACAAACCATCTAGCTCAAATTTCCGCACGGTAAAAGCACACCAAACAGATGCTAAACTAAACCACGACACACTTCAATCAAAGATCACGCTCCATTACCGACGGCTTGCAAGAATTTAGCTGCAAATTAAATGTTTAGCAGTGTTTAGATGGCTAAATCGTAGCCAGTTAGCTACCTAGCTAACTGCTGGCTGAGCTGCTGAAAAAGATTAGCTAAAGACTTAGCTAGATGGCTAGCTAGGGTACAAACTCACCGGTGGTGGTATGCTTGAATCGGGTTAAATGTTACGTACCAGTCATAGCGTGAATCTTTTAAATCGAGAGATTCTCGGTTTATTTAAACGCCAAACATGATTATTTTAATCAAAGGCGGGCTGCGATCGGTGATTCGAGTCGGTTTTTTCTATTTTGATTGACGGTGCGGGAAACACAAAAGGTGGGGCTTCCAGGCTAGACTGTAAAATTTGCGTCACGTACAGGAAGTCCCGCCGTTCTTCTTTAAGGGGATTGGTCGGTCGGTTTGATTTCCCGAGGTGTGGTTGGCTAACGTACCCGTCTGTCGTTTCCCTGGTTTAATATTTCCTGTTTGTTATTAAAACAAGAAGATAGCTACAAAATAGCTGGGAAACTACTTTGGATGTGTTTGAAATGGCAGGAAGTAGCTAGCTAACAATTGCGAGGGCGAGTGGGCCATCAGCATTGGTCATGTAACACACCGTTTATTTCTTATCCACTGCTATTATTTTGCAATTTAAGGTTCACCAAGCTGTTGGCTAACTAGTTAGTTGGCTACCTAGATACCCAAATCGCTTGTGATAATATAAACATGCCTAAATATATCCTATGCATTTGGCTAGCACCGCAGGTAGCTAGCTAACTGCTCACATTCGCTTCTGCTAAAGTATTACAAATACCTTTTGGTTGCGTGTGGTGAGCCACGACGTCTCTCTCCCGACACAGACTAGCCAGCCAATTTTCACATCATTAATATGTAACCAAGGCATACAACTAGTCATATAGTAAGAAAAAGCAAATAAGCGACGCAAAACTTTGCTGCACCAAGTATGCTGCGTTAAATTCGTACGGCAGAGCACGTATGCAGCGAGCTGCTAATTAGAGCCATATCTCCCCAGGGGTACAAAACCCGCAGAACCAGCGAGGTGCTGTGAAAGACTCCAAAGACCCCTGCTGGTTCTGCGTCTGTAGAGTCATTTTGTTTCATACACACGCGGAAGCAGTAGGATGTGGAACCTGAGGGTTGCCGGTTCTAAATCCGGTATGAGCGCGGCTGTTGCGAGCTTGCGCATGTTACGTCTGCGAAGCCATCGATCCTGTGAAGTTTAAAGGGGTGTAGGAGACAGCAAAGCACTGCAGGTTGGCTGGGACGGTAGTCGATAAGCAGTGCTATCGCGTTCCGTTTCATGTTATTCCTGTATACTTGAACTCCCACCTTAAATGTGTCAAACTGTGATGTCAGTGGTAAACATTTGAATGTTCTACAAATAGATGCACTAGTGTGCTGCAGTGGTGCAGACCTGCTCCAGACTAATTCTTGAAATAAATCAATGCTGTTCTCATAACGAGAAGGCGATTATGAACTCTCCTTTCATTCATCAATTAAACCACTTCCTTTTTAGAGGGTGAGGTTTCTGTGTAGTTTTGGACTGAGTGTATTTATTTGCATAACGTTTATTTGTCTTGTGACTTGCACATTTTCAGTTCCCAAAAGGCCCCCATCCCAGTCATTACTCATGTTATTTGTTTCAGGCTTTGCTGATGACCTTCTTCACATATTTGGGAGGAAGGATTCGCAATACTACAGTTTGGAGAGTGGAATTGCCTCAGTCACTTTCATTTATATCACATCTTACATTAACAGAATTATGGTCCATCTCTGATAATACAAAAGAATCCTTAATTTTCAGTTCCCATTTTTACAATGTATATTTATGAACATAACTAGGGTGATGCTGTTTGCACGGCGAGTGTTTCAAAATTGGACTTTAATCCAATGTTAACCTGAAAATCTTGGCCGTGTTATGGAATTTAAAAAAAAAAACACTACTAGAGTGGCCCGTCAGTGAGATTGCCGTCATGCGCTGCATGCAAAATACCACAGCGTTTTATATCAACGTGCTACCCCCTTTTGTTCACGACAGTGCCAGTCTCATTCCTGACATCTCGCATGAACGGGATTAGAGCGGCTGTATTCAGATGACAGCCTGGGACCGTTTTCTTCCGTCTCTCTTTCATGGCCCTGACGCGAGACCCTCGCCGCCGCTCGGCATCATTTGTGCCGTATCAGGTCCTCCGAGTGAGCCCCCGGAGCACAGCCATTTCCCTCAACCTGCAATTCAAACTTGGGCCATTACAGTCAGACTACAAAAGCACTTTTCCTGGCACTCAGGGGTTCTCGCCGGTGAATGGTGGATATTTCCAATCACTCCGCTGTCAATCCAAGTGTCAGGTAAACACAGGCCTGCGAAAACGGCCTTTAGAAACCCCCCGGCTGCCGTGGCTCACTTGCCACAGCCCAGGAAGTGGCTTATCTGCAGTCTCCGCCACGACTACCTCAAAGTGAAATAAAAAAAAAAATCATCATTTTATTCAGAAGCAATAGTAGCAGAAATCCATCCAAACCAACATCTTTGTTCAACCAGTGGTTGCGAGATAATAGACCAGAATGCTAATTTTAGAGACATGGGCGAGATAATAAAATTGGGAGGAAGGTTATAAATGTGCTTTTTTTCCCCCCTGGATGTATTTAGCCTACAATGCAGGTACACAGGCCACGCTGGCCACTTTGAGAAGCAGAGCAGGAACAGAGAATGCTAGATTGTATTGGTGTGATCGATTTGTTCTGTCCCAATAATTGCACCAAGGTGAGAAAGCCGGGTATTGACTCAAATCGCAGGAAGGATCTATGGAGGTGTTCATAGCACGCACTTGAGAAATTTTAGACACGCTGGAGGAGGTTGGATTAGGCAATCTGGATGTTATAAAATGTCTTGGGTATCAATGCCACTGACACTGGCATTTTACTTCTTGGAACGGCGGCCCTGATGGGTTTAACACAAGGCATTGGGAAAATGGGACACCGTGTGAGTTCCTGTCTGTAGCACAGTGGCATAAATGGAGAGAGACACTGAAGAAAGCATGGATGATTCAAATAGATGTTTGGCATCAGATGAAAATGCAAAGGCCTGTGTTCTTCTCAACCCCACTGTTGTGGGGGTTTGCCACAGCTGTGTGGGAGGCAGTGTAGCATAGTGGTTAAGAAGCAGGACTTGTGACCGAAAGGTTACCGGTTTGATTCCACACTGGGGCACTGCTGTTGTACCCTTGGGCAAGGTACTTAACCCACAATTGCCTCAGTAAATATCCAGCTGTATAAATGGATAACTTACCTATGTAAGTTGTTCTGGATAAGAGCGTCTGCTAAATGCCAATAAGAATAATGTAATAATCTGTTAATGAGAGGCTCAAAGGGGGAGACCCAGTGTGTAACAGAGTTCCCAACATGTCAGTGTGTCACACGCTATCATTAATCCTCTGTGTGATCCACCCACAGCAAAAACTGGGGCCAGGCAGCATCAGTCTGTGTTGTGAACTTTAGAAAAGAGGAATCGCCGTCCAATGGCGGGCAAGACGGCACTCGCATTCGGCTTCCCGGGGCAAAGGAGCGGAACAGAACGGCACATTTCCAAGGAAGCTGCATTAACATATCGGCAGCTGCTGTTTGTAAGGATGGATCTGAGGGAGAAGTGACCCCGCGGAGTGAAACTGGCACACCGGAGGCACCTTGTGGCACGAGTTTAATGGCGCCTCAGAGGGATGGTTCAGAACGGCGCAGCGGGGAGGAGCATAGTGGGAATACCGAGCACTTCTCAATGACGGGAACCAGACAGAGACCCGGAAAGGACCGGGGACAGAACACGGCGCCATCTGAATGGGCCACGGCTTCCGACAGCAAACGGGTAATGACAGAACAAACTGTAAGTGAGGAAGCTATCCCATTCCTCACGGTCAGGATCCGCTCAGAGAGACACAGAGGAGAGCATCGGATGAGACTAGGCAAACACCCAGGGGCCTGTATCTGGGCCCCCGAGGAAATGCACCTCCCTGGAGTTCATTGTGAATCACTCTCACAGAGTTCAGGCAGTTTGAAGAGGCCCACAAGAGTGTTATGCTCAACCCAGCATTTTATGTTTTGACAGTTCAAAGTGCCAAAATGTGCAAGCTTTGAGCAGTTCCACTTCAGACCCCACCCCCCCACCTCATGTTCAGCAGTCTTCAAGTCTTCAACGAGCACTCAAAATGGTGCCTTCTTTAGCCCATTCAGACAACCGAGAAATTTTCCCCTTCAGATGTTACTTGGACATGTGAGCTCAGGTTTCATTTTCTCAAACAGTAAAAATGTGCTGTATTTTATTATTTATTTACTTTTGCAGATACCTCTGTCCAGGTCAAATAGGGTTTTTTTGCTGGACTAAAGGAGGTCAAATGCTCTGATCATATGATTGTCCATCTTGAACCAGCAGCTCTCCCTGGTGGTTTGGCCTGTGCCTTAGCCATAGAGCACCACCAGTTGTGATGCCTGGTAACTGCTTGTGTGAGATGCTGTGTGGCTTTGTGTTTGGGTGAGAAATGTCCTCTGAGATGGGCCAGACAGTCATGATGCAAGAGGAGTCTAGGATGAGCTTCAATCCCTCTTCCCCTTTCCAGTCATAAATATTCAATAGGTAATGTGGTGTGGCAGTGTACCATAGTGGTAAGGAGCAGGGCTTGTAACCAAGAGGTTGTTGGTTCAATTCTCCACTGGGGCACTGCGTACTTAACCCACAATTGCCTCAATAAATATCCAGTTGTATAAAGGATAACATGTAAAACTGCAAACTGTAAGTCACTTTGGATAAGAGTGTCTGCTAAATGACAGTAATGTAATATGTTCTTGCAAGATAGTAAAGCTGAAAAAAAATTAAATTGTTAAAACAGGCTTTGGGATGTGTTGGCTCAAAAAAGGCTTAATTCCTGTGTTGCAATGTGACCACAAGCACACAATGGGTCACATTAATTACTCAATATGATGTGAATGTATACCCTTTCTTTCAGTGTTTCCACTCATTTATTATTTACATTTGCTTCCTCCAGCATACTTGATCAGATTTTTAGAATAAATCTTCTTCTGTTGATTTGTCACAAGTTTAACATGCCTTCGTTACATCCCCTGTAAACAGCTAATGTTGTATTTAGTGGGTGTTTCTTGCTTACGGAGTTGCGGTTGTGGCCGTCTGTAATCACATGCCAAGTAACTGATTTCAATCTTTCATTTAGAGGCCTTGATTTCAGAAATGTCTGTCATGGATTCAGCATCAGCAGTGAATGCTTTAGAAGCACCACTTGTGATCTAAATGTGGCATGAAAAGGATTCAGCTTTTTAAAAATACATTTTTAAACAAAACATCAATTTAGAGCGTGATGCTACTGTCACAGATCTGGTGCTGACATTTGAGAATGTGGAAATCAATGGTTTGTACCACATATAGGTTTGTGTCCTAGTTAATTTTAGTTACCATTGTTCCTGCTCATTCCTGACCCACTACTATTTGTGACAGTCTTTTGAAGAGAGCTGAATGGATAATTGCTGGGGAAAACAACAGACTGTGCATTTTTTGCATTGTTCCTAAGAGAATCTCATTTGCAGAGAAGTGATTAAATAAACTGCAAGTGCTGTATGAATATGTCTGGAAAATATGTGAACACAATACATCTTCCTCAGTGCTTCCTCTTACTTGGAGAAGCACCTGCTGTTTCTTCGACTGAGAGCTCTGATAAATCTGACTGTTCTCATTTTATTTGGGAATAGTTTATGCGTTTAACACATGTTCATGTCTTTTGTATAATTACAGATATAGGTATGCATATAGTAGAGAGAGAGAGAGAGAGAGAGAGAGGAAAAAATATATGTTGTATATTCTTCAAAAATGTTGAAGAAGTTGTTGTGTGAAGGGACACAGTTTGCCGGAATGTTCGGAGCGGAAAACGAAAGTGAAGCTTGAGCACCTTGGCGGAATGTAGGTCAGAGGAAACCAACAGAATCGTCGATCTTCGCGCGTTTTCGAAAACTTACTTCCACCTCCTTCGCTGGAGACAGTTCTGCGTCACACTAAGCTCTCCTCCCGGACACGGCTGTAAACGCGCCACCGGCACAAAAATCAGGACTTACTGATAAGTCGACTTATTCAAAGCTAAACAAACGAGACGCTTTTGTGCACTTCATTACAGCGATCATGGCAATTTCTGACTCTATAAATCAAAATATCAAAGCACATCAAATTGCTAATACATGCCAAGAACACATTCAATCGTGTTTTTTTTTTTAACAAATCCCTCCACAATAATTTGAATCATCGTTTGATCAAATGGCGTAGATTGTGTAATTCTTATGTAACGTCGGCCAATAAAAGGTTGGTTTAAGAAGACATTTAAACGTCATTACAACGTTAAAATAATGCTGCCGTCATCACACAACAATTAATGTGTTTATGGTCGAAGGCAAACAATACCGGATTGCCCTATTAGTTTGAGTGCTGTTAAAACTGTATTAAAATGTATTTGTGATATGGGTCTTGTTAAAACAAGATCCTAACAAGCTGATTCCTAATATTACACAATTAGGCCTACCACACAAGAAATTTCCCAACTTAATTTCAGGCCCACGTGGCTCTGAATCTTATGTTGTTACAGTTTTATTTCTTCCTGTTGGTCCATGTCAATAAACAACGACGATAATACTTGATTGTAATGAAACTGGTTGGGACATTACTTGCAGGCCTACGCCGCGAAAAGGTGTGCAAAATTGTTTTGGGAGCTCTACGCTTATTGGCCGTCCTATATTAATAAAAAAAAAAACAGCGTTTAGATGAAACCAGCTTGCTGACCGTCTACGTCGCAGCGCTTTGATATACGTGGCGTATAAACTTCTGAGTGAAGGTAGGCTACCCTACAGCTGCTACATTATAGGCCTACGGTGTGACGGCCACGTCTTTGAGAATGCGTCAACTTGTATGCACGGTTTTGTTCAAATGCAAAACTCAGCAGCAACAAGGTATATACCAAAACGCACAAGTTTGGAGTGTTTCGTAGAATGGCTTCGGGCGTCCTTAAATGGCAATATATTTTGGAAGACCTTTGGTTACGTCCCTTAACACTTCGCATCGCGTTTAAAAGAAGTGGACTCTTCTCATGATTGTAATGTCACGGCAGCTTGCTGCGACTAATTAGTAAACTGCTGGTCATCGACAACATGAAGGAAATTACGGTATACATAAAAGTCCATCTTCCACCCTAACAATTTCTTAATTTAACTTTCCAGAAATCAACCAAACGTAAAATGAATGCAGCTTGTTAACATTTAATAATATCCCGTCTATACTGACAAAAAGTTCCTGCCCATTAAGGTACTTGAAGGGTTCGCTACTCATTTTTAATTTTCAATGGGGTATCAAAACGACGCCCCCCAGTGGTACAATTCTGTAACTGTAATGGATGAATCCACATCTCACAGTCATTAAGAGCCCATCTCATTCCGTTTACAATCAAATAACTGAATGCAAAGATTTAAACCGTACAGAGGAATGGAACGACTCCTGCTAAAAACAAAGCGGCATTGTATGACGAGACAATTGCATACAAATAATAATTTTCTGAAAAAAATTACCAGCGAGCATGCAAATTGTTTAGAAATTAAGTCAAGGTTCTATCATAACAGCAACGTTGGCTACAACATGTCCTTTTCCATATCTGTGTCTGCTGTGTCACTGCGAAAGGGTCAAGTCGCGCAGAATGCCCGCGGAAGTGCCGACACCCTCGGGCGAGTCATGGACACTCCCACCGCCGAGGATGCTTTTACAGAAATTAATCAAAAAGTGACATTTTCTATTGCACGTTTATTCAGCCTCAAGGTTAGAGCCGTAAATCACATCCAGTTATTCTGCTCCTGTCTTAACAATCGCGCTCGCATGTCTACGGGGGGAAAAACAGGATGCACGCCGACCTTACTTTACAAGATAATAACCTGTTTTTAAGAATAAACGTCGTCCGCATGACACAGGCCAAGAACGTTTACCTAGCATCAATTTGGCGATGTTACTTAAAGACTGTAGAACTCATGTGGGGAAAGGAATGCTACGGCGACGCGCAGTTCCAAACAAGGTGTGGGCGGTGCGCGTCGCGCAGTGAATTAAGGAATTTAATCCAATGGAGGAACTAGTTGACAACTGAAACATGTTGTTTTCCAAGGCTTCTCTCTCCTCTCCGAATAGAAAACGCAAAAAACAAAGCCGTTCCAAAGAACAAAATAATACACTTTTGGTATGTTGCTCGGCCCATCATGAACTATTTTGATGTGCCTTTGTATTTTTTGTCCTATAAATGTCATGGGTATTTATGTATTTATTGGCCAACTGTCCCATAATACTTCTTGTGCTCTCGGGTTAACGCAAAACTTGTGTGATTTATAACGTCAAGCTTTGGTCTTTCATATGCTTGCTCCTTTGAGCTGGCTTTATTTTCACTGCCAGTCTTGGTGTGTTACCACTGCGGTTTTCGCTTGGCCAGCGTGGCACCACATGATTGATGAGGCTGACAGATTATCCGACCCAAAAGATGGAAAGAAAGCACAACCAGCAGCCAATGACTTTGCCCTCTGATTCCATTTAAATCGTCTTCGTTTGTTAAATGATAATAATAATAAAGGCAACAAACAAATCTCTCGTGCGAGCAAGGAACACGAGCAAAGCGACTGGACCACAACTCTAATTAGAGTATCCGTTTTACATACATTAGCTCTACGGTACGCACCGAAACCGGCCGCTGAAAAAGATACTCTGGCTGTACACTGAGATACTTCCTGTAGTACTCATTTACAAGACAGCAAAACCCAACAAAATAAAGTTAAACATCACGTTTCAATAATGCCTCTCAGGAATTTACCCCTGTGTCTGTGCTTGTTTGGTACATGTTTAACACGTCCGACACAAACCTGATAAAACAAATGTACAGCCCGTTCACAGGGGAAAAGTCAGATCTATTCTGTTTTGGTGCTTTGAAAAACATCCAGTTGGTATTAAACCATAAAACGGCTCGCCTAAGAGACGATTAAAGGGGAGAAGTATTTTATGGTGTTTTGTCTTACTGGGTGCATCTGCATAATTCTAAATAACTTTATTACTGTCGATAAAAAACGTACTGTCACTGAATGAAAAACAAAAACTGTTTAGCCAAACCACAGTAACCCGCTCGTCATTCCCCGACCCTCAAAGCTGGAGAAATGGCTTCAACGTGAGGTTTGCGTATTGGCTAACACCACCATTATTACTCTCCCAGTTAAAGAACAAGGCCATTATCCTCCCAAACTGCGCAAACCACATGGTTACAACCAGTAAATCTACGAACAACAATATGAAACAGCCCACTCGGCAGCCACAGCAGAAACCTCCTCAATCTTCCCTATTAAAAATGTCATATGAATACACAGCACAAGCTGATCAGCCCAGGGCCTGGTTTCCTCACTCACTCCCGCTCTCATAAACTGTCTCCAGTCAGTCTGGATCCTGGCCTGGTATTTCTGCTTCCTTAACATACACCCTTATCCAGGACAACTTCAGTGAATTTAACATGCTGTCTGTTTGCTGTCTACGGCTAGACATAAATCAAAGGCAACATGAATGATTAGCTCTAAGGTACAACAGCAGTACCCCACCACTGAGTCCTTATTTCCCAACTCACTTCCAGCCCACTTCCCCAACAACAAACATGCTGTCCCACCAACAGTTTTTATAAGATCTGTCTGTTGAGGGTGCTGATTAGAGCTTCTCTGTCCACAAATTAATTCAAAGTATTTTCAATAGAGACTTGTAGCCCTTGTAGACTTGTAACAGGGCACTTCCCTTATAATTCTGGATGGACTCCAACAGAGAAGGATCCCCCACAAATTGCTCAGTAACAGCTCCACCCCCCCCCCCCCCCCCCCCCCCCCACCCACCCCCCAAAACAAACATAAACTGCCAATAACTGCATAACAAGCTTTACGTTAAATGACACACTATCCAAATACCTTTCCCCTCCAGTGTTATCAAATCGTAATTTCAAATGGGTTTCACTTTGCCACAACTTGGTGCAGACGGTAATGCACCACATCATTTGAACGTGGAACGCTGTGCTTTACGCAAAATACGCCTGGGCTTTATTTTGTAATTGCTCACTATTTAAAGCTCTCGCGTTTCCTCGCCACCGCCGCAAAATGACCATTTTTATTCAATCTCCTTGCCTCCATCAGTGCACCATTTTGCTCTCCGCTGAGAGGGGTATTTTCGGAGGGGAAAAACGCTCCGCTAAAGGTTGATTTGCACCGTGTTCTCACTCCTGGGGTGCATGCAATCTTGCTTCTCGGCACAACAGTAGTCACACAATTCTATCAATATAAATGCCTTGCATAAGCTTACAAATAAACTCCAGAGCAGAGTGAAACATCACATCTGCACGCCAGCAGCGGCATTTCATTTTGCCACTGAAAGAATGATGCATTCCCCTCACCAATAAAAATGCCTGGGAAAAAAAAATGGTTTCCGCTTTGGGTAGATAAATATAGACGGTTTTGATTTTGTGTGTTTTTCCGGTGACAGTTACACTAACTCAAAACAAACTGCTTAACTAAAAAACTAAACTGCCTTCATTATTCTCAGGAGTTCAATGGTAATTTTGAAACAACCTTCTGGTCTGGACCCAGACATTTTCATGATTGAGTATTTTCGAAATAAAAGGGGAAAAAAACCACTAGTGTAATCTGCAAAAAATGTGCAGAGATGAAATGGATATCTACGAAAACGAGCAGATGATCCATTAAAACCTCACAACACTGCCACACACACGCACAGGAAACGTGCTCGAAGGAGAACCATCCATTCATTCATTCTTTTGAAAAAATGAAAAAATCTTATTTCATCTGACCAATAAGCTAAAACTGCAGCCACCTCCAGTCTCTCCAACAAAATTATCCCCCCCCCCCCACACACACACACACCCTTTCCCACCCGATGACAGAAACACTTCAAAGATACAATTACAGCCCCCCCCCTCTGCCAGACCCTCTGTCCCCCTCGTCTTTTAATTCCGTAATCAGTCGCCGGCAGGTCCCGGTATCACTGCTCGCCAGTCAATACAGACATCCCCAAACACTCACAAGACTGCTTTTTTTGTCAAATGTTTTATTGAGTGTAGACATCTGGGCTACTGTAAAACATGCATTATCAGGAGATGGAGGAGAGGTGCAGGACCCATTGTCCTCCCTGTCACAAGTGTCAGGCCAGCCACTCCTGATGGAGATTAATGAAGTATCTGGAGAGTAATATGCTTCTTCAAATGCTCCTACAATTTAGAGCGGGCTGGTTGTGTGTGTGTGTGTGTGTGTGTGTGTGCGCGCATGCGGTGGGGTCCTAATCTTAAATAGCAAAGCTGTCAGCGTTTAGTGGATGTTTGTGTGTGCATGTGTGCGGAGATGCCGAGGGGGGGCTTCTGTGTTTTACGAGCCAAGAAACAAACAGATAAAGTGCTGGCGGCAGGCAGAAGGGACAGAGGCAGCTTCCTGGCAGGTAACGATCAAGCTGTCCTGATTTGTTCTACCTAAAAACAAAGGACACCTTTTTCTTCCTCGCTGGCACAGTTCATTCAGCTGGGCCACAAGGTGATGCTCCGCCATCACTTCCTCTTGGGCTGGCTGGGAGTATCGGATTTAAAAAAAAGATAATATCTCCGTCCTCCACTGTGTAGTTGTCACTCTTGTCGTCTGTATTTACCAGCAAGCCTGTGAAACAGATGGGGGGAAAAAATACAAACGTTTCATTTAAAATAATGACAGGTGTGAAAAAATGGCCAATATGTGAATTGGCCAATATAGATACAACGTTCAAGAAAAATGCACACACAGAGAAATGCATGTTTTATTCATGGGGCTTCTAGGTTCCCACCGAGTGAACAAACCTCTCCCCTGGTCAATTTCTATTCATAAATGTGGGCAGAGCGATCATAACATGTGTATTTTTAGGATGTTAATACTTCTCAAAGAGGCAGCAAAAAGTTCCAACATCCATTTTGTGTACATCTGTCTGCCCCCTTCCCATCAAACTCAAAATAATTGACTTGAAGTGCTAATACGGACAGGTTTAAGGCATTCTGCTTCTGCAGAATGCACAATTAATTAAAAGAATCGATGTTCTTTTCTCAGGCCCAGGAGACCCTTTTAATCCAGACTCAACACCGGCAGAAACACTGGTTGGAGGAGAGGGAGAGAGAGAAGGGGGGGGCGAGAGGAAAAAAAAAATCAATGGCTATTTGTGATTCCTGAGTATGTATTAAACCAGACACGGCTAACTGGTTCATTTGCACTTGAAAGCAGCCATCTGGAGGAGCAAGCTTCGCCTAAGCAGATATGATTACTAATAATGCCGTATCCCTGTACCCTGGCCGTCTCACACTGGCCTTTTGAAGCGTCTGATTCCTGCCACCGACATTAAACGGCCCCGGGCCTCGCCGCGGTCGAAGACACACACGCACGCGTGTGCTCCGCGCACGGACTCCAACAGGGAGAGGGATTAGGCAGGGGGGGCGCGGCGAAAACCCAGAGGCTCTGCTCTGTAGCTGCGCTTGCAGAGCACTGACCTTCAGAATCCACTCACTCCTGCGCCTCTTCTGCTGCCAGGATGCTGCCCGTTTTTATAAGTGCTTACTACCGCAGCCACCTGAAGGAGGCTTTTCTTGCGTCTTTTTTTTACCATAGCGAGGCACCAAAAAATAACCTACTGTGTCGGGACAGTTGAGAAACCCTTGTCTTGGGCAAACTCCTCATACATTTATTTATAAACAAGGAATAAATGCACTGATGTAGAAAAATATAAAAAGCACACTTCATCTCTTTTTTTTTTAAAGCTTTACCATGTCCAATAAAGGAGGAAAAATGAGCATGCCAAATTATGAACATGAATATCAACAGTATAAACATAGACGGCATTGCTTTCATGTAAAACTGCAAATCAGCATATCAGATGTGCTGTACTCTCTCAGGAGAAAACTCACCCCTTGAGAGATAAATCTTTATAACTAGATAAACACCATAAAAGTAGGGTTGTCAATGCTAAAAGGATTTCAAACACAATTAATCACACATTCTTTACCCTTCTAACCTACTATAGTTAATTTCTTCTGGTAAAACTATTTTTGCTGGATGAGTGAAAGTAGTAAGAAGTGGCACTTAAAAGCATTGGACAGAAGTGGAAAACAGGGTTTCTGTGAGCTCCACACAGGCCGTATTTCAGTGTCACTGACGCATATTCGGTTTGCAGTACCACCTATGGGCTGAACACGCTCCTGCTGCTGCCGAATCAAATCGACAGCAATTCCTCTGCCCGAAAAACAGAAGTGGGTCCGTTTCCCCAGGATCGCTGAATGTAAATGAAGCAAACAATATACAACAATTTAAGTAGGTCTGCTGCCAAATACTGAGTGCAGTTCACTCAGCGTTACAGAGGACATTGATGGGTAGGTGCGGCACACTGCTGTTAGCATTTCACTTTATGAGAGCTGTAATATAAACCTTACCCATTTTACATTATAATAATTTTCTTATGGTGCATTCAGTGAATTCATTTTTAGAGCTCGAATGACTTCTTCCTGTAAACGTGAAATTTGTTTTCAAAATCTCTTCTATAAATGCATAGTGCTGCAGTGGTGGGTATTTCTTCCAGTTGTTTAGATTAGGTGCAAGAAGAAGTTGGCAACGTCAAATGTGATTGCGTTGCATAAAATTGCATGTGAGGAAATGACTAAACTCGTTCATTGTTAAAAGAAAGCACATTTGTCTAACTGTAATTGTTTCCACTTAATTATCTGCCTGGTGTAATTTAAAGAGCAAACACCTGTCATTTGAATTATCTTAAATGGCTTAAGCTCAGAGTGGAATCTAGATGTGGAAGGCACAGAAAGGTCACGTAACCAAAGTGTTCTCATCTGCCCTGTGTTCTGAGCTTTTAATTTGCTTCGTGTACTGAAAAAAATTAAAAAGTAAATGATCAAATCTTAAATGAATTAAGCAGCCCTTTTCTCTTTTTCTTCTTTTTTTTTGTAGTGCAAACTATCGTCATTTCTACACTTTGATTGAAGCAGCAGGAAAAATGCTGGTATTTGCTGTAGAGATATATGAGCGTGACTGCAATCAAACAGAAAATGAATGAGCCTGGTGTTCACTGTAGGCTGCACATATGCAGAAACAAAACCTTTGAAGAGGACTTCTTAATAAAGACAAATCTTTTGTCTTTTTGTTTTCTTAAATTTTCTAAAGCACTTGTGAACAAGATCTTTTTTTGTTTAATTTACGTTAATTCTGCTTGGAAACAAAATATCTTTAATTAAAATGGTATCCAAGGAGCATTCGAAAAAAAATAAATTGGGATTAGATTTTTTTTAAATTGTAAGATTAATTGGATCCTTTTTCCTAATTCATTTTACTGCCTTTGTACGCAAGCATACATATTGCTGCACATTAATAATGAAAAGACATGAAAGCTTTCAATCTAAAATTTTAATCCGAATTATAGCATGACACGTATTTTCCATATGCGCACCGGAACTCCTGAGACAATGCATATATTTATGCTGCTTTTGCAGTTTTGCAAAACGAATAAGCAAGTCTTTACATGAAAACTTACACAGCGCCCGAGAAATACAGTGAGAAACGCCCCAATAAAACCGACTCGTTGACAGCTACTTTCAGTTAAATCCTCAGATATGCACCAGACCGCCAGCTCATCTTATGAATGCATAATGCTGTCCGGCTGCCCATGCTGCAGCGGAGCTGTGAAGGAGACGAGGCAGGCCCCTTCTGCAGCACTGCCTCTCTCCGTGTCCCAGGGTCTCCCTCCTCGCTCTCCGCTAATCAGGGTTAAAGGCCCTGCATCAATTACATACTACAATAATATCCCCAACGAAACGCCGCCATCAGGGATTACCACTCTACGGCGGTTCACCAGGTTCACACTGGTCTGTGATCTCCGCTTTGTTGCCGATCCCTGCGAGCGATCGCTTAATCCACAGGCGCTGGCGGAGAGGAGACCCTTCCTCAGGGCTCCTTCTGCCATTATGGCGCACGCCACGCCCGTTTTTGTGTTGTCCTGGGCGTTTTTGGGCTGGTGTGTTGCTGAGACACGGCTGTATCTCACCCGCTCTGATTGGCCGCGCGTGCCGGCCGTGTGTCTCACTCAGCTGTGCCTGAGGCTTAATTACCAGGATGACCAGCATAATGATCCTCTTGCCGTGCCCCTCCTCCTCTAACGGACACCAGTCAGCTGTTCCCTCACCCGCCGGCAGGGGTTTGCGTTCCAGACGGAGCCGAGAAGATAAACCCTTCCCAGAAACTTCTGTCGGACGCCTGTGCGAGCACGGACGCTGACACATTTATGTCTTGCTTTCTCTGGGGCATGGGCGCGCGTGGAGACGAACCAATTACACCTGCCCTGCTGGATCATGCCGAGAGCGGGGGAATTACCCACAATCCCTCATGTGACATGGAGCGCTCCAGAATGCCGCTCCTTGCCCGAGGCCCTCACAGGGAAATAAAGACAAGCCTAAATTACAGCGTTGCCCTCAATCGGGCGGATGTTTTGCGAGCAGAAACCGAGGCTAGTATCTCTCAGTTACGGGCAAACTCACGCCAAAGACAACAACATTCACCTCTGCTGCTCTTGTGGATGTAACACATGCCCATTGTTCGTATTCACCTGCTGTATGCAGCACAGGATTACTTAATAAGCTCTTCCCCATGTATGCCCACTGGCTGTGATTCTCCGAGCCTGTGCCCGTGTAAAAACAACACAGCTCGGTGGAAAAAAAAAGGTCAAAACGCATTATCGGCTATGAAAGAGGACGTGAAAGCCACTTTTATGCGCTGTTCATCCGTGAAACGGTTCTTATGTTAAGAATTACACACTTTATTTAACTTGCCTTTCCTGATCACTGTCACTGGGCCGGCAGCGGCTCAGGAATGTGGCGGAGGATGTTCCTGAGTCGGTGGATATGCACAGCCTGCCGCCCGCTGGCGAGGGCCTGGTGGGGAGAGAGAGGGGTGAAACGCAGCGCTCCTGGCTGCCGGAGACGCGGGGGAGAGACTCCACAGCCAGCCGGTTTACCTGCGCGGTGATGAGGAGGACATGCGCAGCGGGTTTAGGATGAGGGAGCCTGTCAGGTGCGGAGGGTGCACGCATGCGTTAATTTCCTCGCTGGCGGTCGGCCCGCAGCGACTGTCAGCTACGCCAATCGTGTTCAGAAAGGGGGTGGGGGGGGGGGGGGGTTGGGGATCACCTTGACAGGGCTCTCGCCGCCTCCCTCTCTAAAGTCCCGGGAATTTCATCACTCTGGCCGTAATGAAGCCCCCTTCCCAGAGCGCGCACAGATCCTCCCGGCGGCCGGCGGGGGCCCTGGCTCCTCTCTGTCAGCGAGAGAAGAAAAGACAGAGGACACACAAAGTAAATGAATTGTTTTTGAGAAGATGGATTACATAGCGGGTGCCTGTCAGCGGGTTTGATGGGTAGGGGGGTGGGGGGGGTGTGTGTAGGGGGGTGCTGCACGGACGACGCTCAGGTCCACCCCCCCCCCCCCCCCCCCCCCCCCCCCCATCGCCGTGGGAAACGCTTGCCCCTGATAAAGGCCCCGTCCCTCGCTATCAAAGACCACCAGCAATTTCTGTATCGATTCCGTCCCAGCAATCTCCCCTTCATTGTGGGTTTCAGCTCCGGCCTCCGCTCGTCTCCGATGTGTCCGGAGCGGTGTTTTGGTTACAGAGACCGAGATAATAATTGAGTTTATTGACCCCGCCGTATCAAACCTAGCAGTTTTCGAATATACAGTAAGGCAGAATTTTACAGATATGCGTCCGGAGTCCCTGTATTACCAATGTGCTCAAAGGCATAAAAATCGATGAGACCGTCGCCATGTTAACCCTTCTGCTGCCAATCTAAACCCGACCTCATGCGCCAATCCGCCCAGGTGGGCAGATCAAATATGACGGAATTTATAGTTTTGAGGAGTCTGTCTAATTACATAGGTTACTGCAACTGGTTCCTTTGCAAAGCATTAAAGACAAACAGCACAAACATGGTAAATACAAAACATCAACGTGGGCAAATGTGATGTGGCATGCCGCACAAAAACAATCCAACATTACTGCCTCATTCTACCTCATTGCTTCAATATTAAACGCTTCATTCAGTGAATTTTACATAAACCGGACCATGTCCAGCGCTGTGTTTTTATCATGGAATGAACGAGGCCATTTTTCGGCGGGAAACGGCACAAACACGCCGAACACGCTCCTGCTTCAGGCTGCGGTGACCGCTGCCTGTCTGCCAGCTCTCCATTCAGAGCGCGGCGTTCGGAAACTGTTGAGCAATTTTAATTATGTACATAATAAGGTCCGGGTCAACATATTTCATGCCAAAAGAATGATGTGTATTTAATGACTCCAATACATTACGACCGCCGTGTAATTTCACTGACTGAGCGCTTGTAAGTTTAACTACTATAAATCAGGATCAAGGTTTGTCTAGGTGGAGGAGAGATGAGTGATTTTTTTTTTTCTACCAAGTGGCGTATTTCAGGGGGTTGTGCATCCCACACAAACACACTCACACACACACACACACACACACACACACACACACACACACACACACACACACACACACACACACACAGCCGTTCAGAGGAGGCTGATAGATAACGGTCACCTCCAGCCTGACTAATAAGCCATGCTAAAGGGCTAAGCAGCGCGACATTACAGAATGCAGTTTTTACAACGCAAGATGTATTGGCTTAATATAGTTACTCACTGATGCCTACCTGACTCACTGCCCCCAACTCTAAATCAAGGCTGGCTGCAATCGCTTATGTGACAGGGGGATGGGGGGAAAAAAAGACACTTTTCAAGAGAAAATTCCCCATGGATTTCAACCACTTGAGATTACCTTCTTGAAGGGGTTTTTTTGAGCAGTTCTGTTGCTTTCTTATTTTAAAAGGACATTACTCACTGGGTTCAAACATTTTCTATCAGTCTCATAAAACTATCCAAATGAGTGGTTTTCTTGTGCTAAAACTTTAAATGCAGATCAAGTCACTACATTTTCTGATGTTAAATAGGCCTAGAGTATTCTAGCTAACAGGGAATTTACAGCACGACTTCACAATTATTTTGCAATTTACAATTATTACTCATTTAATATGAATGTCTAATTGAAGCCTGAAGTCAATTTAAGTTATTTGGGAAAAAACTAATACTCAGCAGAAAATAATCCCCAAGGAAATACCAAGCACATAGAAAGTCACTGGGCCTTGCGCACCTAATTTTTAGACTGGGTATGTCCAACCAGATACTTTCCCTGGGTTTTGTTCCTTCATATTGCCCTGTTAACGCATCAGTAATGACAAGATGCCGTCACGGCTGAATTCATCCCTTCTACCCGACCCTTCAAAACACACTCACACCACTTCCTGTTTACTCACAGAAACCAGCACGTGTGGGGTTACTGTAATTCCGTCCCGTTTCCGTGGCAGCGGGCGGACTCCTCGTGCCACTAAGACACAAGGGCGAGGCGTCGCCGACGCGGACGGGGGGCCGGGCGAGCGGCCGCATCAATTTCGGCGGAGACAACGCTCAGTCACACAGCTTAGGTACACACAATGCAGGGGGGCCTTATCTCTGGGAGCAGGAAGGGGCCGGCCGCGTCCCCTCAGACTGGGCACATTCACTCCCTGTAATGGGCACAATCAATTGCTGCACATCCCCCCCAAACCCCCCTCCCTTAATCAGAGAGGCCCTCGCTTTCACCGTTCAGCGGCTCACGAATAATTGAAGTGGCCCCAAACAAAAAAACGCCCCCCCCGCCACACCACCCCCCACCCCCACCCCACTTCTGCGCTGACTGGCTGAGGGCCTGCCGCAGCAGGGACTCAGTGCAATTCGGCTTTGGAACGGAGTCCAGTGGGTGGGGAGGGGGGGGGGGGAGTGTACCTGGGCGGTCCACACATGTGCCACACTCGGGCCTCCAGATGCAGGGCCACTGTCACACACAGGGGCCACAGACACAGACACCCTCTCAGACACACCCTCTCAGAGACACAGGCTGACAGACACACCCTCTCAAAGACACACCCTCACAGAGACACACCCTCACAGAGACACCCTAGCCTCTCAGAGGAGCTTGGGCCTAACCTCCTGGGCCTCAGGGCCTCACAGGGCGGAGGACGACAGACACTGATGGCAGCTAATCTTAAACTCTCCGTAATTAAAATAAAAACGAATAAAACTTCCCTCGTGTTGAGAGACTGCAGGCGTTTTAATAAATAAATAAATCCCACCATTAAATAACACTCGAGGGCTACGGGGTTGAACGAGGAACATTTTAACTTCTCCCAAAACAGTCTGATTAATTAGCATACCCCGACGTCTCATTCAGGCTCCTTTCAAAACTCCGCCGAACATCCTTCTCCACACGGCAAAAGAAATCCGTCGTCACAATTTCTTTCGGCGATGGAAGGTTTTTTCGCGTTTGCGAGAACAATGTACTTCACATGCCCAAGTTGTAATTATCCCCGAGATGGCAGATGACAGTTAAAAACTTAATTTAGAATAAAATCCTTTGACTGAGTCGCTCGGTAAAGAGAAGGATCCCTGCTTTATAATGGTAATTACTCTGTCATTTATTATTCTATCAGCAAAAGCAATTAAAGGAGCGCAGGGAAACAGTTGATAGTAAAGTGCAGGGAGAGTGAATGCTAATTAACCTCTGTGTCTGGTGCTCCTCGCAGTACTTCTGTCTCTCCTCGTCACTCACGTCCTGCAGCTCACTCTCCAGACCGCCGCTGAAGGGGACGACCAGGGCGCCAGGGTCACTGCTGCCCACCCACTCCTTAATTTTCGCCAACCTGGAGGAGGAAGGGGAAAAAGAGAGGGGGTGCAGGGAGGGGGGGTGAGGATGTCATGACCACGGGCCACAGTGCGAATGATAGTCTGACAGTGCTGTGTGTGTGAATGGGCACGTGTTTACGGCTGTGTCACGGTGTGGATGCGTTGCTTTTCCGAGGTCTTGCCTTTGCTGCTGGGGTTTTTGTTGCCAGTTGCGTCCGTAACCCCTTCGCACGGCACGTGGGCATGCAGGTGCCAGCTGGACACAGGAAGTTCACCCCAAAAGGGCTCCTTCCCGACCAGACACCGCAAGCAACGCTAATTCTTAAAAGACTTGTTTTGGACTGAGCTCGCTTTGATTACCCTGCTGGTTGAGGACCCTCAGCGGACTTATTCAACCTAAGGAACGTCTTTGTCATTCAGTCAATCTAAAGCTCTTCTGAGTGCTTTTCTTTCCCTTTAAAGACATAATTGTTCTGGCCAACAGGCAGAAACAGCGGGACACCTGACATGGCGGGACAAAGATATCCTTACAGTTAATCGCGACTCTCTGTCTGAACAAAGTGGAGGGAGATGGCAGCAATTAAGAGATTAGGCCCCCACCCTTTCAGCAGGGGGGACTTGGAGTCCTTTCACAAAAAACGTTTTCACACTTCAGTTTGTCAGCACTAAGCACCTGGATTGATTCACAAGGGCTCCTGTCATTATGTGTAATCCTAGTTTCCTGTTTAAAAACCCGCTCAAAGTTCCACCGAAAGAGGTCACGATAACGCCCCAAAATACCACAGCTGCTCCTACAATAAAACCTGCCTGATCCGCCATCTGTTACCTAGAAGGTCTTTTACCTATCACTTTTCTTCCTGTGTGAAATTCAGCCTTGTTCGTTTATTGGTGGTTTTGGCTTCAGAGGAAAATATGATCAACCAAACGCTAAGTGCCTTGAGAACATCAGTGGCCTCGTGTTAAACTTGGATATTTACAAAATGGCTTGCACACGACAAAGGCAGCCATAGATATGAGTGTCATTTCTCACATTCTGACTGAAAGAACCCTAACAGTCTGTGAGCTGAATCGCGGACAAACACCACAATCCCTTTTCTTCTAAAGCAACACTGCCATGTCACGTCTCGCTGACAGCGTTTCAGCGGCGCGCTTTACACTGAAGCCAAGATCCGCCAGCCGCCAGCCCGCGGCCGCTTCTCACAGACAAATTTACGATTTACCGAAACCTCAACCTGAAAGCGAAGAGGATGACTGGCTGCCCAAAAAGAAGGAGAAGGAGGAGGAGGAGGAGGAGGAGGAGGGGGAAAAAATCCAATCTGGGATAATAACAGCCGTAGTTTGTCACTTTAAGATCGCCGCCATCCTGCTCTTTTGGCAGGTTATTAGCATTCCTCAGGTATGCCGTTTGGCACGGCCGGGTTGAATAACGATCCACAAATCACTCTCCCCGCACCAGTCAGGGGCTGCGATCTCCGTGAATAGGCCATTGTACCTGGGACTGTAATTGGTGAGGGCTTGACAGAGCGGAGCATCGCCCCGGCCGAATAACAAAGACGCTCCCTGGCCCCGGGCTGTTGACGGATGATTTTCATAATGCGGAGGCAGGGACCAGGTTCGAGCGAGCGGCAAATGAGCGTGGGGGGTCCCGGGGTCCTCACACCGAGCGACACAGGACCTGACAAACACCTCGCCACCAGAACAGGATCAACCCCCCCCGCTTCCGTCTCCCACACCCCCCCCCCTTCCGCAAACTCAGCTCTGTCAATTAAGGGCCCTGAAGTTCCGTCAGAGGCTCAGCTTCCTGTTCCTTCTAACTTGGGCGCCGTGTGATCTGCGCCGCCCGTATTAAAATCCATCCCCAATTACCTGGCCAAGCGCGAATCCCACTCGGGTGCAAATTGGACTGATGACACACAACAGAACGTCCCAAAGAAAATGATGGAATCCTGTCTCAGGGATATATTATTCACACTTTAGCGCATATGTTCCCTTCGGGGAAATCATGACTGGGGACAAAATGACAAGGGGTGTCAGGCAGGGTTTGCAGATGAAAGAAAAAAAAAAAGGTGACATTTATCGCTGTATCCACTTTGTCGTGGCAGAGCGCTGCTTTTTATGCACTGGCTATGGAGCGAACTATCTGGCACCAGGGTTTGGGCCTCCTGGTTTCAGTGATCACAGCTCTGGGCTTGAAAGCAGGACCAGTTAAATCCCAGCCAGGCAAGGCAACCCGCTCCACAGGAAAAGAGCCACGCAAAACGCCTCTGTTCCTGTTCTGCCTTCATACACAGTGAGGCTGGGCAATGAGTGAAAAATGAAGCTAAAACCAAAACCAATGAAGCCCCTGAGTGCAAAATGCACATTTCCCATGGACACCAAGTGGAGTATTGGTCTAGTTTAGTATCTTACTGACTTCTTGTAATACTTCTTGATAACTATTCTTAGCATAGTGATACAGTTATTTAGAAGTGACTCTGGGTAAGAACGTCTGCTAAATATCGAGACAGTGTCTACACTAGGCTCCCAGGTGGCTCAATGGTTAAAGCACTCGCTTTGAGTGCAAGCTGAGCCCTATGGCCCTGGCTCACTCCCAGCCAGGGAGCCCACAGCGGTGGAACAAATTGGCTTCATTCTGCTAAGGACCAGCGTAGGTATGTGAGCAGGGGTCGCTTATGTCGCCGCTCTTGGGCTCCCTGCGATTCGTCAGGTGCCTCCGAGCTTGGCTGATAATGGTAGCACCTATCCTCCACTGTACAACTCCACTGTACTGTGCCATGTGACTTTTAGTACTAACAACAGCTGCTGGCTGCGTGTGAGTGTAGCGGAGGATTGCGTTCATCCCGCCAGAGCGCTTCTGTGTGAGGGCAGGGCTCCTCGCAGTGAGACAAGCCTAACATCCAACTGCCCATTCCAAAGAAGAGCTTGCAAAAAGGAAAAAAAAAAAAAGCTTAAAACGAGACTATACATGCGACAACTCAACTGCATCAGAGACATTTTTATTCTGATTCAAATGACGCTCTGTGGACGGAAAGCAAAATGGCACCCGTCACATATGCTCAAATCAGAGACTGAAACAGGGAGATGCAGAGAACCGCACTGCTGAGCTATTAGCGGCTAAGAGCAGCAGGGACGTGCACAATCACTCACGGCTCTGCTAATAGAAAGATTCAGCACTTTCCCGCACAGACCTCAGTCTTCTCTGAACAAATGATGCCTGAAATTTTTATTCTTCTCATAATGGAATTTCAATGGCCTTCGCTGCAAATCTAGTGGAAATTTTTGCATATTAAGTGGAAAAAATTAAATGTTAACCACGTTTTAATGTGATTAAGGCTGACAAGGACATTATTTCTGCTAATCACTCACTCGCTTAAAAAGCTCCATACAGACTGGGGAGCGGGTAGTGTTTGCTGTTTTTTTCCTGCACGTCCCAATAGAAAACACATAAGCATTTCACAATCCTTCAAATGTAACTCTTACTCTTTATCACCTAACATTTAAAAAGGAGAAAGTGAACAATAGAAACATATTAAACCCGCTATACTTAGCCAACTGGGCATTGCGTATTTCGGACTAGATGGACAATTTTGCTCCAGCCTATGTGCAAATAAGCTGGTTTCCTTCTCAGGTCTTCAGCTGTTTATTCCGCAATTCACTTTAAAAAAAAAAAAAAAAAAAGAACAAAGTATACAAGCAGAGCTAGCGTTAATTCTCCATATGGCCAAAGACAGCCTAATATATATCTGATATAGTGAAACACAGGAGGCATAATTCATAATTCAGCCCTCCTAACCCAGTGCGCTCTGTCTCTTTACTTGTGAGAACCTTGGAGAGAGGAATAATTCCTGAATTTCTGCACGCTTGCAGGGGCCCTGAGCCGCGAGAACGCTTTGATCCGCTGTAATGACTGCGGAGGGGGGACTCAACGGCGTGCCCGCGGAACAGGTGCAGCTACCTGAGCCAGCGACCCGCGCCCGTCCTGCTGTCTTTACTCCGGCGTCTCACCTGCACCTGCGACCGCGTGAACAGCTTTATTATCCCCGTTACGACAGGTAAGCCCATAAAAGCAGCTGACGGAGGAGCTCTGGGCCCCGGGCTCCGAAACCTACCCTTTCAAATGCAATTGACTGCTGGCAAACCTGAGGAGTAATCCTCTCAGAGCCACTGAAACTACAGTCCCAGAGAGAAAGGGGGTTTTCTCTCCGACTCCGTCTCCGAGAGGAGAGATGGCCAATCAGCCGAGCGTTAGCTGCGCCGCTCACGGCCGGCCCGGCACACAGCCGCACGCGCGCGCACACACACACACACACACACACGCGCTCTCTCACATGCACCCGGCACGCCAGACAGTGACCTAAGAGTGCTTTCTCTCATTCTTACCTCCTTTAGAGTTCCCACTGTGTTCTAAAGCCCACTCCATTGTGACCCCCCCACCCCCAACACACATACACGCACACGCACGCGCGCACACACACACACACACACACACACACGTGCGCACACACACACACAAACGCACAGAGCCAATCAGCAGGCAGAAGAAAGGGGCATATGAGCTCATGATGCGATTTGAGGCTGCAAAGTCAGGCTCCCGGCTGGGGTCTTTTTATCCTCGCAGCGGTGCATTCTTGCGAGGCCATCAGTGTAGCCGCTGCGGTTACGGGCAGATTGCTCTCTGCTCCCCGCGTCCACCACGCCACGCCGCCCCGCGCTGCTCTCTGGAGCCTGACGGAGGGGGCCCTCAGACAGGGCCCCGGAGAGGCAGCCGAAATGACGCCTTTCATCCTCGACACAGCAGGGACTCCCACTGCGTTTCAATCGTGGCGGCAGCAGCGCAGCGTAATGGTAAGGAGCAGGGCTCGTAACCCAGAGGCTGCCGGCTCGATTCCAAGGTTGGGGCACTGCTGTTGCGCCTTTGAGCAAGGTACTTAACCAAAACCGCTTAAGTATTTATCTAACTGTATACTGTGAAACATAACTGATACCACTGACATGAGGGTTATGTATGGGGCGGCAGTGCAGCATAGCGGGTAAGGAGGCTCATAACCGAAAGGTTGCTGGTTCGATTCCCTGCTAGGGCACTGCTGCTGTACACTTAGACAAGGTACTTAACCCAGAATTGCCTCAGTAAATCTCCAGAAGTATAATTAGATAAAAACTAATAACATATTGTATGTAAGTTGCTCTGGATAAGAGCGTCTGCTAAATGACAATAATGTAACGTAATGTAAGCTGGATAAGGGTGTATTGTAAGCAGACGATGCCCCTCAGAGAAACAGCGAGTCCTGTGAGGACACACAGTGAAAATTTCTTTTCCACCGACACGAGACCCTCTGGTGCCGAAACCGGGCCTTCGGGCCTAATGGAGCGTTATCGCGGCTAGCGGCTCGCGGCGCGGCTTGCTGCAGTTCGGAGAAAATTAACTGCAGATGAAAAGCATGACCCCCCCCGGAGCATGTATCGCCGAGCAACGCCGCACGCCAGGCAGCAGCATTGTCATTTACCGCCACTGACTGCAAGGAACGAAGGTGGGGGTATGGGGGGACTGGGAGGTGGGGGGACGGGGGGACAGGAGGGGGAGCAGGAGGGGAAAAAAAAAAAAAAGTTGTCAAGATTTGACAATTGTGACAAGAGCAGGCAAAGTGTAGCGCTGCAGAATTCCTGGTGAAATTCTCTCCCCCCCTTCTTAAGGACTGTCCTGGGTGACAGCTTAATGTGTACCACATGCAATATTTATTCTCATCTTGTGTCAGGCTGTCTAGCCGTCCGAGGGAGTACAAAGAATGTCACTTATTAGAATAAAAGCAGAGGAAAGGTAATCAAGGACATATGTAACATCAGCCAATCAGACCCCCTTCTCCCGCATCCCTTTCCCCATTCATAACAGTTGAACAATCACTCTGATAACAAGCTTTCAGGAGCCGTATGTGGCAACACTAAATTCATTTATTTAGCTCATTAAAGCCCAGTGCAGCAGGACACTCACTGTGACACGTGCATTTTGTTATAACCTTATCTCAGAGATGATAAATAACGCAACTTGTCTCGGCCCGTAACTATCAAAATATATCATTAACTGGCCTTTTTTCAAACGCGCGTAGCTCCCTATACTCTCCATATCAAAACGAAGCGCTGGCCTTGAATAGTAACGACAGATGGGTTTTTTTTTAATCCCCCAAGACAGTCCAGCTTTCTTCTTGCAGGGAGTCTAAGATGTGCCTGTGGACCCTTTCAAAGGACTGCAGTCGAGTTCAGGAGAACTCGAAACACTGGCTTATCGGCGTCTGTTCCTCAGCAGGAAGAACACAGCGTAAATCTGTTACAAACACATGTACTAATGACTTAAATCTAATATAAGCAAATGCAAAAATACGTTAAATCTGATATAAACACACGTAAGGATGAGTTGAGTTTAATATAAACACACACAAGAATGGGTTAAATCTAACATGGGCGCATGTAACAAGGAGCTAATGAAAACACTGATCTACTGGACAATCAAAAAATATAAACCTACAAGAACATTCACAAATTGCTCTATGCAACTATTAAAACACACAAAACAAAAAAAAGCACTATGAGTGATAGGTTTGAAATTTACAAACATTCACTCACCTTACTCCCTTTCCCATTTAGATTTTATTCTTGGCATGTACCGTAAACTACCGAAACTATTTGCTTCCAGTTTTGTGGCAGGGTTACCAAAACAACAGCGATGGGGGGGGGGGGGGGGGGGGGTGAGAGACAGAAAGGCAAAACTTACTGAATTCAGGGCTGCAATTAAAGCACCGTGACTGTTCATTTTTACGATTTGGGTGTCGGCCATTATTTAATTTGAGTGGCAGACAGAACGGCCCTGAATTGGAGCTTTAGAATTTCCAAACCGACGATACAGCTGTGACCAACAAATTCAGCCTGACTAATACCTAATGTGCAGCGCAATGCTCTCTATGCTAGCTGTGAGTGTTGTTATCTTTTTTTTTTTTTTTTTTTGGGGGGGGGGGGGGGGGGTTGTGACTGTGTCCCCTGAAGGGTCACCAGAGAACGACTGAATCTGTGCCTTGTCCCCCTCTCTGGAGACAGGCCGTGACATGGAGAGTTAGGATCTCATTACTGATAAGAAGAGAGGAGAAAAGCTGCTGCCAGGGTGTAAACAGGACATCCATGTCGTCCCCTAAACCGGGGGAAATTAAACACGTGCTGCAGGTACCCGAGCAAACAGCCGGCCAGCTGCGCAAGGACTTCATTAGCGCCATGTGTTAGTGCTTTCCTGCGCAACTGCTCCAGGATCTCACGCTCATTACAGACGCAGCTGAGAGCTCTGCTGCAAGGTCCCACAGACAGCACCGCAGGACAGCATCTTCCACCCCCCCCCCCCCCCCCCCCCCAGGACCCACAGCGAGGAGACAGGCTCACTGCGCGGACCCCAGTGTCAGCCGCCTGCCTTCAGATGCGCACCGTCGTAAATCTCCCTGCGTCGTAAATCTGACATTATGACATTATGACATAATCTGACATTATGACAGCTCATAATGTCAGTTTCTGCGCACAAGTTTCTATTAAACCCTCAGGGATGGTGACTTAAGGAAGAGGGTAAGGGCCCTCACCATCACCCTAACTTCCAAGCCCTTCAACACAAAACTCTAACCCCCAAACCCAAACCCTAATCCTAAAAACGCTCTCCGCACAGAGGAAAAGTGGTCTCTTCTCTCTGCTACCTGCACATGCACTGCCATACAGTTCTAGTACAGGATGCTTGTACAATACCAGCAGTCATGGAATCTTAGCACTGAAGCAAAGCCGACAGTCAGGGGAGAAATAGCACAGATTCACAGAACGATGGGGTGTGACTGTATTCCCACTGGCTCTTACCAAGACAGCCAGCCAGTAACAGAGCCTTCAACAGGGGTCTTTTTGGCTGAAACGGTCCTCCTCCTCCTCATCCGACAGGGAGACCCTGCTTCCCCGAACGCAGGGACACCCTGGAGGAAACTTACCAGATGGGTGCCCTCTCTTACCGTCACAGCACCACCTACAGGCCAAAGTGGGAAAAGAAACACCTGACGCTCCCCTTCCCTGCCTGACCCATAACACAGAGAGAATGCCCCACACACTGTTGTACATATACGCATACGCTAATAAATGTAGGCACACCTGAAGGCACCCACACCCACCAGGGATCAGAATGCCTTAAAGTACAAAGTACTAATTTCATCTGAACTTTTTTTATGTAGGCTTTTTCTCATGAGCAAAAGTAGTTGAGTGTCTTATAGGTATGAGGACACTATGTTCGCAAACACATACAGGCATGCACAGACACATACACACACACAGGCACACACATGCATGCAGACACACATCCACACCTACACCCATACACACGTGTAGACATATATAGGCAAACACACACATGGAAGCACGCACGCACGCACACACACACACACACACACACAGGCAGACATGTACAGTATATGTACAGACATGCACAGTTAAGGACAAACACACATGCGTGCACACACACACCCACACATATGCACATACAAAGGCACAATAACACATAGACACACAGACACACATACACAGTGTAGAGAAAAGCACAGGGCCCTGTGATCATCTGGCTTTAGTGACTGTCTCTGCCACACATTCCACTCTCCACAGGCTATGCCTCACTCTCGGGCCTACCAGGATAGACTGAGAAGAGCTCTCTCTTCCTGCCTTCTTAAAGGTCAACACAGCTACTTAAGAGCCTCCAACTGACTTTTAAAGCGCTAAAAAAAATCACTGGGGGAAAAAAATACACAAATAACTGAAAGGACAGTTTCAATGATACACTTGGCACTTCAAATCTACAGACTGATGTTTCCCGGTTTCACACTTTTTTTTTGCAAAACAGACTGGGCTGTTGCAGGGGTAAAAAAAATGTCCCTAATAAAACGACCAAATCCCAGAGGACCATACTGCTGTGTGATGAGGTTTTTTTTTTAATGTGTGTCTTATGTGACGCGTTCGCGCAGACGACGGGATGAAGGTGACGCAGCACCCGTCCCAGGCCAGCATTCCAAAGGGAGGAGTAATGCAGCTCTGTAACACAGCAGCTATGCAGCGCAAACAAGAGCCCGTGAGGAGCCGGACGGAGCCACCGGACGGAGCCGCCGGACGGAGCCGCCGGGCAGAGGCAGGGGCACAGCCGTGGCACATGCCATTCCTTATCACGCAATGCCTCCCATTCATAAAGACATGACAAAAACTTCCTCAATCAGCCTTTACGAGCCGGGGTGGATTGATGGCTGGCTGGAGGGGAGAGAGGGGAGGGGGGACGGGGGGGGAGCGGCGGGCGGCCCCCGCTGCACAGAGGAAAGGGTCTCTGCGGTGAGGACTCCTTGGGAACATCACTCAGCCGGCCGGGCTTTGATCTCACGCTCACAAATTACACTAAAATCCCGACCAGCGCCGGGAGTCGCCTTCCGCCCTGCTTCAAACGCACGCATGCGCAAACACATACACACACACACACACAAACATACATACATACACACATAAACACACATACAAGCACGCGCACGCGCACACACACAGTCACACATGAACGCACGCTTGTATGCACACATACACTGCATGGATTTACAAACACTTGGTTATGTTACGGTACGTGATGTACCATATGCAGCAGAGAAAGTGAAGGCTCAAGTGAGCTCATGTGTGCTGGTGTCCTGCTTAACTGATACAGTTTAATTTCCTGTAAGGGTAAGTAAGGGTGTATGTGGTGTAGGGGGTCAGAGCACTGGACTGCAGACCAGAAGCTTCAGACATAAATGTAAATCTGCTCAAACTCCCTTGAACAAGATGCCTTACCTGAGGCGTCCCAGCCGAAATCCAGCCGTGAAAAAGGGTCGGGTAAAGTGAGAGGTGCAGAACTGGGGACTTCACATGCCATCTCATGACAATATTTAATCACAACTTTTAATGCAGATGCACCTAGACATAAGCAAAAAAAGACCTAAAAACAACCAGACAAATTAGTGTTTTCTTCTTTAAAACACACATCTCCTCTCTCTGAAAATATAAACCCCACAGAATGGCCTGGCTGAAGGTACCAAGTGCTTAAACATCAGGCTTGCAGACTATTTATTTGAGGTGCTCCAGCTAAACTATTTCCCTAGGGTTCGATTTTCAAATACTGACGTCTCTGTCCTGTAAACTTCAAAAGGCTGTCCAGCTCCAGTTAGGTAAACAGGTTAAATAGTACGTGTTAGGCAAACCGCAAATCACTTCTCACAAAACAGCCACGGCTGCTCTTTGAACGCACGCTCCCTGGATCAGTTAATACGTTATGCCGGGTGAGGTGTGTACGTGCGCCCAGCTACTGCGGTATGAAAATTTGCTGTACAGAAAGAAAACAAGCGTTCATAAAGTGTGCTTCCCCGTCTGACTGCATACAGCGCTGATGCCACCCGGCAGGGGGACGCTGTAAACGTCTCTAAATAAAAGCAATGAAAAGACCAGAATGAGCTAATCTCTCTTTCTTCCCCCCTCTCACATTAAAAGCTGAGATTGCAATTTGTCTTGCTGTTTTGCTTTGAATAGTCTCAAAGTGTGTCATCATCCCAACCGGTCTAGGGGAGAGAAGGAAAAAAAAAAAAAAAAAACTCGAGGAGCCTGGCGACGCTCAAATGGCAGCCTGGCGTCACGGCAACAGACTGCCTGCCATTAGGGCCCCAAAGCAGCATTTATAGTACAATTAGAGGCAGCCGGATCTACCTGTAATCATCTCCGTACAGGTGTGAGCCTTGCTCCGGCCAGGGAAGTGACTCAGCGCATGTCAAACATGCGGCTTTGATGTCTGCATTGTTCAACACGGAGCCCTCGGGACACTCGGAGGAGCGACAGCACGCGCACTAAAACAGTCAGAGATTTATTACGTTTCGCTCAGGTAGGAACGAAAAAACAACGAGAGAGGAAAAAAAACACCCTTTCCTGTTAACGACAGACGTTTTACGAGACGTGAATCACTTGATTTATGAGCGCCCCCGATGAAATGTTCATCCTACAGCTGTCAAGCGGGGAGTCAGACTTCTGTGACAAGAGCATTTTTAAAGGAACGGCGCCGGGTGAATAACGCTGGGCGAAACTCAACGCTGATGAGCCAGGCTCAGGAAAACATGGGGTCGAGAACGACGAGGCTGGGAACCACTCGCCCCTAAAGCCTGAAATACCGATTAAAAAAAAAAAAAATCATAAGGACAATCTGCGTCCGACCCCTAATGGTCTCTGTGGACTGAGAGTGGCCTGAGGGTGATGAGCGGGTCCCGCCTCCCTCGTGTGACGGACAGGTGAGGAGGTCAGGCCTCCACACTCCTGTCAGTGGTCATGTGAAAGGTGCCTCCCAGCACAGGAAGGGTTACTGAGTCAGGGTTAACTCCCAGGAGGCACAGCACGTCTCTGTGCACTGGTGTGAACGAGGCCTTGGTGTCACTGCTGATAAATGATTCAGAATTGATTAATGAAGACACTGCGTAAACTGTCTGAGGCTCCGGAAGGACCTCTTCCTGTTCATGGCTGTCAAAGATACTCTATTTACAGAACAGGTCCCCAGCTGTGTATTCCTCTGTGCCTCCAGGTGGTTCCAGGGCTGTCAGAACAGCAAATCAGATCACTTTCAGCTTCAGCAATGGCAAAAACAGAATGTTCGATGAGTTGAAAATCCATTCAATAAATGTGGTATTTACGTGGTCACTTCATTAAACATGTTAGTGAGTACGTTTCCATGGGATGTAACTCTTCGAATATCAACCAACCAATCAAAAGCCATGATGCTAACAACATGCTAATCTGTTGGCCAACCAGGAGGAGGGAAACTAGCTAGCTCTAGACATGACATTTACCAAACCTTACATACTTTTTTAAAATGCTGTGTGTTAATCATTTTTGGGATAAAAGAAAATATCATCTTTAAGATTTTATGAATCTGAGCAACCAAAATTTACAAGTGAACACTGAAACTTTTTCATTAACATTTTTCCCAACCCCTGCAAACAACATCTGAGAACAGTGAAAGATCTTCACATGCAGAAGAGACTAAACATTAGAGGAAGACAATTCTGAGCAGCGTGACATTCAAAGAGCTTTCTTATGATTTATTGGCCTGGCACATGTGAGATTAATTATTGCTTTGGCTTCGGGTCTATGAATGTTTATTTTTTTCCCCCAGTTTAGAGACTTTTTTTTCTCGCTTTGATATCATATGGAAATGAGAAATTTTTAATGGAAAATCGAAACCATGTGTTGTTAAGTGCTTAATGAAGTGCAGGGACCGGGGGGGCGGCCATTGTTTTTGTGTCAAAGCAGGTTGGGTGCCGCCCCCAGGCAGGTCCCCGCTGAATGGAACCAAACTTTGATTTGTCTGTGGGCTCATTAAACCAGCGTCAGCAGGCCTCTCTGCACCGCGTAGCGGCTGAGGTAGGGAGAGAGGGGAGAGCTAAACGGCCACGTGGTCACTGCACCGCGGTCAAACGCCAGGCGGGGGCGACCGCTGCACTGCCCCCGGCCCCGCCCCGGCCCCGCCCCTGCCCCGCACGCAAACTCGATTCGAGCCGCGGTTTGAACATGCGATAACCACAGATTCCGCAGCTTAACCGTGCCGATGCTTGGGATGCCGGCACCGATCTGGTTGCACCATGCTCACCGTTTGTTCTTACTTCGGATGCAGTCTTCCTCCGAGAGGGTGACTGGGTAGATCGTCGGCTTCCGAGGTCAAGAACAAGTGTTTGTTCAGCGCTTCAGTCTGAGGAGAGAGAGACAGAACAGGGTCGGGTCTGGGTGGAGGTGTGGGTGGGGGTGGGGAGGGGTTGGGGTCCTTTCAGAAAGAAAAAAAAAAAAAAGTCAAAAAGGAGGCAAACTTTCCAAAGTCTCCTTTGAAGCCCACTCAGGGGGTGAAAGAGAAGAGGAAAGGCTAAATCAAATTAAGATCTGTGCTTCGCACCGCAGGGAGCATCTATAAAGCCTTTAAGATCCATATCAGTCGGGACAGATGTCATCGGTCTGTTAAGAAGCAATATTGTGAATATGGAAGGGGGGGGGGTGGAAAAAAATGGCAAGATGCACTTTGAGTGATGATTTGCATAGCAGAACCTTTGTAAAAAAAAAAAAAAAAGAACAGTAGTCTGACTTTCAGCACAGATGAAAAGATGGCCCTGATAAGGCGCATTAATACATCTGAGTGTGACATCAAAGCCCTACCTCCTTGTCGTTCCAGTCGTGACAGTAACGGACATGTTCCTTTTCATCCGCTACCCGGTTCTTGATTTTTGCACATTACGTCCTGTTCGGCATTAAAAAGAGGGAATGAAAAAAAGAAGTCATTAGAGGAGATGAAAAAAGAACGTAAACCCAGCAGGATGCTGGGTAATTATTTCCTAAACGCACTGGCATCCTCATGCCAAAATGAACAATGCGTGCTCGTTCTCAGATGGGAGAGGCACGATTCTGACAAGGACAGCTAGCACAAAGGGCCCTCTCCTACACCCCCCCCCCCCCACCCCCCCTTCTTCTGTCTTTCTTTCAAATCTGCGGCGAATGCCTTTCAGGGAACATGACTCTAAATGATCGTCATAAACAGCGCGGCCTCGTCGGGGACTGTCTTAGCGAAAACAGCGAAAGCACTGCAGGCAGCGGGAAGTGCAGCGGATTAACGAGGGGAAGTTCGCTCAAACTCTGCCAGCTTTCTTACCTTCGCGCTCCCCTTTACCCCTCTCTCTCTCTGCCTCTCCCTTGCTCTCTGCAGCACAGAATCAGATGTTGAATATGCACAAGCGAGGTTGCAATTAAGTCCCTATTATCCCGGCGAGAAATATTAAGCTTTAGCGGTGACGTTTGCCGTGTTCGTTATTTCAGCTGTTGTGCGTTAAGACCGCAGGCCAGATCCCTGCACCATTACAGGGTCCGGAAGTGGGAACGGGCGGGGAAATGGGGAGGGCGGGAGTTATAAAATTTGTGATAAAGAAATCGCACCCAATGCTGTTGATGGGACCCTGGCAGAGAGGAGCGGAATCCCACCTTCCTTTCCTTCAACTTCACCTCCTGCTTCGTACAGGATCCCCCTGCCCTCCCCACAACAGTGCTCCTCCTGCCTTTTCACCCCCCCCCAACCACCCCACCCCTTAGCACCTCTTATCCCTCCCCAATCCTAAAACTACTGCCCCCCCCCACAAAAGTGGTCCTCCTGGTTCCCCAACCCCCCCCCCCCACAACAGTGTTATTCCTAGCTCCTCATCCCTCCCCTCACACCCCCCCCACCCCCCTATTTTTCAATCATACCCCCACCCTTTTAAAAGGGGAAGGGGGGGGGGGGAGATAGGCTACTGGAGCCTCAATTACGTGGCGGAGCAGCGTTCAGCGGCTGACCCCCGGCCGGCCGCGTCTCTCCCTGCAGGAATTCTAAAGGCCCCTTTCAGCCGGCCGGCGGAGGGCCGGCGCAGGAAGAGTCCCCTCCGAAAGTCTCCGCGCAAAGATTAATCGTCTGTGAAATGGAAACGGCGAGCGGCGGGTGACACTGGGGGCTGAACCCTCTCCAGGTTCCCCCCCCCGCCCCCCACGCGTCGGCCGGCTGCCGGGCCAGGCTGGGCCGGTGCTTGGCGCGAGAGCCGCGTGTGTGCGCTGGCGGGATTCTCCTCCAGCGGGGGACCGGCGGGGTCAAACGCATTCGCCGGCTGCAGAGGGGGGGTAAAGCTTTTAGGGGCCAGCGTTAGGGGCGCGTCTGCTCGCCTTCCAGTGGACGGGGGACCCGAAATCAGTGTCTTTGTTCATTAACATGCTGTTCTTAACGGGCCATAGCCATCTGCACTCACCCTGCAGAGAATGACACGCTGCAAAAATCAGTATCGCACGTTTACCTACCACTGTAAAATAAAAAGCCAAACGCATCCCACAAGCTCTGGAATACATAATCAGTACAGTTATTTACACATTTAAACAGCGATCATTCAATCTTTAGTACAAAACTAATGATAATAATATGTGGGGATACCACTAAAACAATATATTGACAGGCGTCATGGATTCAATCGATGCAGCACACGTGAAAATGGCGTGATACCACTAAAATATGTCTGATCAGAAATGTTCTGAATTTCACAGCCATGCGGAGGTTATACATTGGTGTGTCTGACACTCTCAACAAGCTGTAAAGTGCTGGCTGGTATTGGGGAGGGGGTCCTGCCAATTCCCTGTCAGTCTGCTCCATTCCTCACAAACAGCTGTCTCGTCGGCAGTGAACCCTGATGTCATAACAGTGGAGAATCTCACCGCACAAGAGACAGTGGAAAGGAGGAAACGCAGATACACACACACACACACACACACACGCACACGCACACGCACACTCAATGACATAAACAGACTTTTAATCAACATGAAAGATGCTCTCCATAACCACCCCTTTTCACTCCCGCTGAAACGAAACTCAGTTGAACGTGTCAAACACCAAAATTGTGTCCTCGTGAAATTCATTATGCCCCCCCCACCCCTCCCCATCGCCCCAATCTCTGCACAGCCCTTCTTAAGAGCCATTCTTTAAAGCTTAAAAAGGCCTCCCATAGATTTCGCCTGGCACGGCATATACAACCTTTGACAAGTAATGTGGATCATTTTTATTCATTGCCTGAAATTGTCACCAATTATGTGCGTCACCGGCCACCTGCTTGGCCCGCAGCTCCTCGGCTGCCTGGCGCTCTGGGGGGGTGGGGGGGTGGGCGGGATTATGCAGAGGGGGACCCGGACAGGCCCGTGCTGCAGGTGAAGCGGCCCCGATCGTTAGTTTAATGAGTGGTCAGAGCCTGCATGCGTCAGGCCGCACTGCACAGCCCGAAGGGCCAGGCCGCTCAACTCAACCGCAACCACGAAGCCTACCTCGACCGTAATGGCGGTTGGGGGGGGGGGGGGGGGTCAGGTCAAGACTGACACGTCAGAAACCGTGCCGACATCCAGAGGCTTTGCTATTTTTTTTCCTTTCCTTCCTTCCGTTTTCATGATTGCAGCTAATAAAAAATCTGAATTGACGTTACGGCTTAGCGTTACAGAATTACATTACCTCACTTTGTTTTAGAATCCTGTCCAGGAACCTGTCCACGGATTATTTTGTTCTATTTTGAGGTAATTTAGCCAAGACAAAAAGGATAAATAAACATGTAACCACAGATGTGGTCACTTTGGGCCGCAACGTGCAGAGATGCGTAAGTGATGTCATTGTAAGAGGGCATCTTCTCACACTGAGCCACAAAACGGATGCAGAAATCCAGCCACATCTCTAATGGTACGATATACTCACTGTTTCACTGTTAAAAACCCAGATTGCACTGTCAAAACACAATCCAAACATTTATGCCATTAATAGGATGTGGGATTGTGGGTCTGTCAGTGTTTTGCATTACTAAATTCACAGCGAGAGAGAAAGAGAGAGAGAGAGAGCTGTGCAATGATTTGAGTATTACTTCAGATGAATAGAAGCTTGTGGAAGCACTTTCATTAGCCCAGCACCGTGACCCAGGGTTAGCAGCTGAATAAGTAACTCTCTATTAATGATTTCTACCGCAGTAAACCCTGACCCCTTATCACTTTCAATCTCAGAAAGAGAGAGGGAGGGGGGCTGCAGCGGAGCAGGAAGAGGAGGGGGGGGGGGATTGGAAAAAAAATAAATAACACATACATTCTACATTTCAGACCGACTGGAAGGGTATCATCTTTGCGGAGGCAGGAGGGAACGAGGCAGGGGGAGGGGCACGCTGAGATATCCACTCACGTATTCGGCTTTGAGCTTCCTGTCGCCGCCCAGCTTGTCTGTGATTGGCCCAATCACCTCCTAATCCTTCAGACACAGTTCCTCGTTGCCCCTCGCTGGGTCGATATTGCCCTCAACATGGATCATATCTGTGTCCTCAAACGTACCTGTGGGGAGATGGATAAGATAAGATAATACTTTATTGATCCAAAAAGGAAACTAATGTTGTGAAGTGAGAACTACCACTGTCATACCTATGCAAGAATACCACGGCTCTTCCTTTTTATTAAAAAAAGTTCATCAGTGGATTTATATATTATAATCAATAATTTTGAGCAGAGGTAGTGTTTCTAAATGCATTGTAGATACTGTAATTTAACTACATGGCTTGATAGAATGATCTTCAGGAGAAACGTTTCTCTTCTCAAGCTCACCAATTCAAAGTTATGTGCATGGTGCATAGCATCTCTTGAACAGACTCTTGGTGTGGAATAACAGATTTTTTTTTGTTGGGTTTTTCCCAGTTCCGAAGTGTGTGCCACGCCCCGTGTGACATCACTTTCCTAACGGTCTGCTGTTTGACTTCTGTGTGCCTTCAGCTCTCTTCAACAGGCAAAATGGAAGACCGAGAAGGGGAGGAAGCAGTTTTCTCTCAGTAAAGCCGCACTGCGTGTTTTGCACAGCCACACTGTGTGAACTGTGTATAACACACGGAGGATGCATTTTAAATGTGAGGATGCTTCCTATTACAGACGTCCTCAGTGTGTTCAACGTCTTCCTAGATGTTACATCCAGCGGAGATGCTGGGATGTAATGCAAATCAACCCAAAGTACAATGAATACTGACTCGCATGCTGTGTAAACACTGCCGGGTATTACAGCATGAGAAGCCTCAACAAACCCCACAATGTCAGCAGCCTCCACAGGTCATGGTCAGGGCTCCAGTTCAGTGTTAAACCTGATTAATTTTGCAAAATCATTCCCGGGACACGGTCTATAGAGGCTTTATTGACAATTTCTGTTAGCTTTATTGACAGATACTTGGCCAATACATTGTAAACACGACAGCAAAATCGTCAGTCAAATTTTTTTTTTTTATTATCGCGGTTGGTTTTCCTGTTTATAATGGACCTTCATTTCCATAAAATGAATGGTTAGTGTCATTTGCCAATTTTACTACCACAATATTTGAATGTGGCAGAATGCATCTTTTATGTTTATTTTGCTGCAATAACAAAGAGGAACAATGAAATAAATAAAAAAAAAGATTTGTCTTCGCGCCAAAATAGGATTCTGCAAATCCTCTAAGGCCTGGGCTCCATTGTGCTCTCTCCACAGCCCACTAATAATGCAAAACCCTACATAACATCGAAACCATATTTACAGGAAATATGCCCACAGCCTAAATTGTGAGGCGTGACTCCATGTTAAGTGAGAACTTAAAAAAAAAAAAAGAAAGAAAGAAAAAAAAAAAAAAAAGGAGGAAGCAGGACGGAAATCAGGGCCTTCCCTCTCCAAATCAATCTGCTTTGTAGCGGTGGTCCTGATGGTGATTAGATAATGAAGCACTCAGCCACACAATTTACCCAGCGCCTTGTTTCCTTCTCCTGATTCCAGGGTAGGGGGCTGTGGAGCTGGGGCTGCAGGAACGGGGGAGGCAGGAGCGTCCTGTCACATGTGAGTGACAGCCATTTGCAGCCAGCCATCGCACTGCTCCCCCCCCCCCCCCCCCAGGCCCCGTTACCATGGCATGCCATTATGGGATATCTGTAGAGTGGTTAGAGCCGGCACTTCAAGCTGCCAAAAGAAATCTGACTGCTATCTGTCAAAGGGCTTTCTGAGCACCCGCTCTGAAGAGCAGGCGGCTGCCCAACCCTGCTGTTAATCTGATACAGGTAAAACACGGCCGCGTTTAAGCGTAAACGTGCAGGGCGCTTTCGGACACCTGCGGGCTGGGCTCATTCTCAGCGTCCTCCCCCCACCTACAGCCGCCAGGTCAGCCCGTGAAATCCTGACGCCAGCGGCCACTTATCGATACATGATAAAAACTTGATTTGAACATCAGCCAAAAAACACATACATTTACACTTACTCATTTGGCAGATGCTTTTGTCCAAAGTGACTTACAAGTGAGGCAGAGTACAACACAAACAAAAGCCATAGAAGGAGTCACAATAATAGAAGTGCTGAATGACCATAATTCAACAGTTGGCCAGACAAGGTGCAAGCTAGCTGCTAAAGACACAGGTGCATTAAACCATATTTTGTTTTTTGTGGTGGGAAGCGTATTTCACACAAACATTGAGCTGTGGTATGAAACAGAAGAAAAGTCGGAGAGAGTACTGCACCTAAGCACCCCCGTGCTGGCAGATGAACGCTGAACTCCAGGCACGTCTTATTTGCTTCACTTAATTCTATCAGCACTCCAATGTCTGGTCAGTCACCTCTGTAAAACCATCCACTTACACTCAGGCCCTTGAGAGGACATTATTCCATTCCAATGCGGCCGCTCGATTCCGCCAATCTTAACTCTAAAACTGGAAAAGTTTACGTTACTATTCGTACTCAGAACATTTTGGATCATCTGTTGTCTCCGTATGAAAACATCTAACAGCTCTGGGGACGTTATGCATGGCCTTGAAGGAAGGACTGAGGCCTTTTTGGTGTGTTAGTGGGTTCAGTGCATGGTCTCTTCAATAGAACAATATGTTATCAGCTATGCCTTTAATTCATTATTCTTCATTTGCCAGCGGGAATCACCAGCCATCGTATCCTCCGTGGACAGAAATCAGCAAACATAGGCAACCCTACCTTCCCACCGAGTCATACCAAAACTACCTGCACACATAGTCAACCCCCAACACCACTTCACCTAGTCAGGGCCCAATGTTCCCTGCCCAAAATTACCTGCACACCCAGCCAAGTCCAGCACTACTTGCACACGTTGTCAAAACCCAATACTACCTGCCAAAAACTACCTGCCCAACCAGTCAAAGTCAACCAACATCAGCTGATCACTCAGTCAAGCCCAACTTCTACCCTGTGCTGATGTCCCGTCATGCCCAGATTGTGTACCAAACTCCTGCACCCTCAGGCACCTTCTCTGGAAGTGAAACCCTGCCTCTGTCACCCCAAAGACACCCATTCTGCAGAGCGAATACCCACCTCCACTAGCAAGGGGGTGAGTTCACACACCCCTTCCAGTGATGCAATTAAAGGATTAGTCTTTTTAGTTTATTACTGTTATTATAATAACAAAAACCTGTTTGTTACGTACTGATGCAAATGACAACTGACGATCACTTATGGCAACGACCATTCTGTGCATGCACCTTACTCTGGAGCCCAGACAAACCATCAATCACAACAGCCTAAAAAAACTGAGCTCCAGAATAAACTGGAATATTTCTAACAAACAAACAACAAAAATCTAATATTCAAAAATGAAAAAGGCAAAAAAATCCAGTCCTGGCACATTATCTGTCCAACTCAACAGAGGTAGCGCTACACTTGGTGTAAGCTATCATAAGGCAATCCTTCCTCCTGGTGAAATGAACTTATCCAATTAGTCTCTGCCTAATCAGCCTGTTTTGGGTCCTCTTCTCTTTCAGTGGTGCTCCACAGTATAAACAGTTCACTTACAAGACACAGAAAGGGGCTAATCAGCAGAACGATTGTTTTGCTGCTCCAATTTAGCGGCACCGAGTTCTACGCTGATTGGAACGAAAATTTGCTATTGTCTGCTGCGCTCGTGTTTGAACTGCGAGTGAATATAATACAAAGGAGATATGTGAAGGGCCCGTTATGAAAAACCAAAAAGATACAGAAGAAAAAGAAAGGTCTGAAGGAAAAAGTGGATCGCAGAATGCGCTGGGGCCAAATGGCTCTGTCATAATTTTGAGTAGATAAAAAGAAGTCTCTGCGACGGTGGTTTTCACACGGACTGTGTTAACAAAGACTGTATCACGCACAAAGGCAGTCTGAACAAGTTAATTCAAAACATCTGTGGCAGCAAAGCGTTGTACGTTTAATATATTGACTGAACTGGAGTGCGTAAAAGAGCGGTGATAATTTGTAACGCGTAATCGCTGTTGGCGCAACATACACATACGGCTGAATATGCAGTCAAAACGCAGCGTTACCCCACGTGACAATTCATCTTCTCCAGGCTAATCCTTTGGCTAACCCAGGCTGACTGAGCCGGGCCTGGTGGGTGATCCACAGCCTTCCACAGCACAGTACGGATCTATCTCTTCCGTCACACACCCTCCCTCCCTCCCTCGCTCACCCGTTGGCTGCCCACACGCCTCTGGCTCTCTCCCTTATTAATCGCACAATGACGGCTAATTGAAATAAAGCGGGCACGTTGCTTCAGGTTTCCTCTGTTTGCACCGCGTTGGAAGCAGCTGATCACCAGCCCCCCCCCCCCCGTCAGGGGTTCGCTGGAGGCGTCTTTTTTCATTTTTTTTTTTTTTCATTTTTTATTTTATTTTCTGGGCTCAACATTCCAAAGTAATTTGCTTTAATTTCACCCAATTTAACCCGTGCTTCTCACCAGCTCCCATTCATGTGTAATAGCAGCATTCTCTACGCACGAGGAGGGAAAAGGAGGAGGAGCACGGGTGGGGGGGGGGGGGGGGGCAAGGGGGAAATCTCCACAATTAGGCCTTTAACGACATGGTCTGGGCAGGCTTCTGTCAAGACAGCACTTATGAGACTGTGGCGCCACACAAAGCCACAAGGAAGACTGTAAAAAAAAAAAAAAAAAAAAAAGAGGATAAAAAGCCTGGCTCCAAGTCTATCTTGGCAGTTAACATTTTACCACTTCATTCTGGTTGCCTGTATGTTTTTTGAGAGGACCCATTAGCAGGTGTGCCTTTCTCCGCCAAACAAAGGCCTTTATCTTCAAGGGCCCCGACTGGCTCGCGTCGGAGGGATGGCACGCTGACCTGGGATCGGCCCTAGCGGGGATGGAGGGGGGAGCTGGGAGCCGACGCGGTCGACCCCCTCTGACACGGCAGACCTCCTCCACTCCCTCCCTGTCAAAACCCCGACAGGGGCCGCGGGGTTGGCTTCCTCCTCCTCCAATCTGTTGCAGTGCATGACAGGAGGAGCAGGGATGACAGTGTGGACGCACCGCCATGTCGCCAAAGACGAGCTGTCCGTCCGGCCAGGATCGGGACAGGATCGGCTCGGGGGCGTTCTCGGCACCTCATGGTGAGCGGTGGCCGATAAGATTGGGGTGGGGCTCTGAGCAATGGAGAGAAGGCAGCTTTATGGCTCATTTACAGACCTCAATTAGCCAGGCAGTGATGGGTGGTGTCCTGAGAATAAAAGGCCAGCCACGGGCAGGGAACAGCTTACCTCCAGGCCTCAGCCTCGTGAGAACTCAGGAAAGACACAGCAGGTTTCCAATTGTGTAGGATGGTCCCATTTTACATCAACTACCCACCACACACACATCAAACCAGTGTACAGTCTGAACGTACACACTGACAAATGGCAAAACCAGACCCTGTACAACATTCCGGGAAAAAAACAAAACAAAACTTTTAAGGTTTTCTGAGTCAGTGTGTGTAAATGGGAATATATACTGGTAAGTGCATTTTATACACATTCCTTGTGCAGTAATATGCTGAGGTGTTCCCTTTCCACCTCATACCTGAATTGACCATTCTAGAGAAGTGCACATTACAATTACACCTTCCCTGTCCCACTCTGTCATCAAGCTCAAATGTATTCATGTGCTGCAACCTGTTACCCGACGCTAATTGTGTTCAGTGAACCAGTCAGCGAGGTGCTAGTCATAAGCGCAGGCTGAGCCCTATGGCTTGGGTTCGAAGCCAGCTGTGTCACCAGAAACCAACTGCGACAGAAAGAAATTGGCTTGGGCCCACCTGGCACAGGGGTGGGTTGGTCAGCCAGGGTATCCCTGTCTTACTTCTCTCAGGCACCTTGCGATTCGTTAGTCACCTGAAAATTGCTTGAATAATGTCAGTGGACTTGCGCCTATCCTCCAGCTGTGACTTGTAGTGCCAAAAATGTTTGCGGGCTGTGTGAAAGTGTATCGTGGGATTGCATTTGTCTCACCCCGCCATGACTGCAGGGACAGGCTGTCACGCTGAGACATGCGCATGTGGCGATTTCAAAAATGGTTGCAGAAAGGGCACAAAGCATGTTAAAAATTCGCTAACTGTGGACAGCCACAGACTGAGGACACCTGCAGATGCCCCTAAAGCGTTTTCAGCGTGGAGCCACAGGCCTCGCCATTAACCTGCTGAATTCAAAGTGTTTCACAGTACTCTCCTTTCCACCTACAGACCTGGAATTTCCAAGAACTGCACCTTTCAAAGAGGCCACATACCTGCTGTTTGAGGCACCAAGAAAACAGGGACATTTGCCACTCATTCCAGGTTCAAACATCGTCACTCCCCCTGTCTCTGGCACTGACGAAAGGGCAGCGGGAAGCATTCCAGATCGGTATCGATCACGCTTAAACTGGCCTGACTGATGTTGTTTTCCCACCCGGGAAGGGGGTGGGTGCGATCAACATCATTTATTCAAATTACAGAACCTGCTGGCTGGCAACTTCCTGTGCATGTTTTCACATGTTGACAGAGAGTGGAGCATGCATTCCTGGGCCCGGCTTTTAAGATGTTCAACACGAGATCACAACCGCAATTTCCCCGGTATTCCAGGCAGTAAAGGCCGCTTTATTAGCCCGGACAGGCGCATTACGTCTGTCTTCCTGACATGCAAACAAAAGCTGGCGAGTTAAACTGGTCATTAAAACCGGCTGAAATCCCCATTTCACATACATCTCCAGTTTCCCAATGCACTTGTGTTACACAGCGCAAGAGCGTATGCAGGGCTCGCTCGGGGTTACTTGGTAAGATAGAATCGATGCAAAGAAAGAAAATTAACTTCTCAATTCTATTTTTGTCTTTGCATTTTCAACCACAAATGATCTCAAAGGGGAGAGGGATGACATGAGGAATGCACTATTTACATTTATGTGCTACTAATATTAAAGTCAAATTCAACAGTAATTTGGACCAACAGAAAATATGAATGTATACGTCAACAGAAAAATATGAATGTATACATCAACAGAAAATTATGAACGTGTATGTCAACAGAAATTGTGAATGTATACGTCAACAGAAAATTATGAATGTATAAGTTGCTCCTTTTTAAAGGATGTTAACTGTTTTCTCTCTCCATTTCGACTCCAGCTCTGATTATAAGTACAGTTGCATATAATAAGCCAAACGCAGCACATTTCATTCACAGCAGACATTTGAATATTTTTCTACAAAAAAAAAAAAAAAAACACAGAGGGTTCACTTCTAAAGTAGCAGCCGTCATTCTTTCAGCACAGATTTTTATCAACCGCACTGTATCTGAGGCACACTCTCAATTATTTAGAGAGAAAAGCTCAATTAATCTGGCTGAGGAGATAACCTTTCAAACTTACTTGAGGTTTGTGTGGTGAAAGAATGACTGTGGTGCGACGGGTTCAGATTTCATTAGCTCTGAAAAACACTGAAGGTGTTCATTCCCTTTTCATCCCTCCACCCCTATATTTCTTCTTTTTTTTCAGCTGAGTGAGTCTGAGAGGGTCTTGATTGAAAAGAAGCCATCTTATGCACATCACTGTTGTCCCACATCATTCAGGGAACAAACCTTTTTAGATCTTTAACTACCGCGGGAGTGCTGATTGCACAGGCACCGCCAATTTCCTAACCGACCGCCACCTGAACAATGATGTGTTCAGCTTTCAGCCCCTCCAGCCTTTCAAAGGTGAATCATTTCACAGTTTGGAACTGGATCTCCATAGCAACTTCTCTTTGAGAGGTTTAGAATCACCATCCAGTAATTCTATGATCATCAAGCCCCACCATTCCCAACGGTTCTTTTCACAGCAGATGGGGGAGAGAGAAACTGGGGGGGGGGGGGGGGGGGGTAAAATTCTACAGTCTATTTCAGGCAATTCATCCGGCTGACGATTAGAATTCAAAATATTTCGACCTTCAATCACCAAGCATGTTATCTGGAGCCGCGCTGATCTTCAGTCAAGACAAGCCGCCGTTTTAGTCTAATCACCCTCGATGAGCGGAGACAGACAAAAACTCTTCATTCTGGCGGAATCAAAATGCTCATTTTAACTGCGTGACCGTGTCTGAGCAGACCCCACAAACACCGAGAGGATGATTTCCCCGCTCTTCCCTCGCAAACAGAGGACGTAAAGCTCCGAAGATCCGCTCTGTCTCAACGATAATCACAGCGCCCGCTGCAATATGTACGAACACATCTGACCTGATCTCGGTTTCCGAAATCAATGAGTGTTCAAATTAACAGGAGGAGACAGGCCCGATGCAAGGCCTATTTCAGAGGACCCTGAATAGAGAATTGACATGGTTGGCTGATTGGCTTGGATGGACTCGGCATCAACACTATAGCCTTATGTTCTGTTTACATTTACATTTATTCATTTAGCAGACGCTTTTATCCAAAGCAATGTTATCCATTTATACAGCTGGATATTTACTGAGGCAATTGTGGGTTAAGTACCTTGCCCAAGGGTACAGCAACCGGCAACCTTTCGGTTACGAGTCCTGCTCCTTAACCACTATGCTACACTGCCACCCCGTTCTGTTGTAATATGGAATCGTAAATATTTGTTTGGGTAAGACAAAGTAGTATTTCTCTTTAATCATTAATGTACTGTTGTCATTTTACAATCATTATGCTATAAATTTTACTTGCTTATGGCCTATTTACTAACTTAATGCTTCACTGTCACTTTCTCCCCTCCAAGGGGTAGAAAGAATCTCTTTATGAATGGCATGAATCCCATTTTTTAGGTCAACCAGACAGCACTTAATGAACAGTCAAATCTATTTCACAGAGGTGGGGAAAAGGGGGAGCCCCTCTGTAACTGTTGGCTGAAACAGTTAATGAAAGGTGACATGCTGAACAACAGCTCTGAATCTGGAACGGACTTCCTGTTCCACTTAAGCCAATCAAATAAGGTTGGTGAGTGTTACTAAATTCTACTACACACTTGAGAATATCACTTCTTGGTTCCCATTTCCACATTGTTGCAGTCAGTAAAGAGTGTTCACTTCCAATCAAACTGGAAGGAGACATTGCTCCTTTAACAGACCCTGGTTAAACCAGGCCTTGTCCTTGTGATGACTACCAAAGGTGAACACCGGTCTAACAGGCTATGGAACTCTCCTCTGCACCAAGGAAGAAGAATTTCATACTTTTACAGCAACATACATACATAACAATAATGTTTATGCTAGCTAAAGCTTAAGGGTGACTCCAAGGCAATGGACCAATTTTTGAAGTAACTCATATGTGCTAATTCAGAATAACTTCAGCACTAGGGCACCTTACTCATCTGCAGACTGCTGGCAATGACACCAAGTGTTCAGCATCCAAGAGTCCATTCCAGCGTTAATCTAAACAGACCTGACAGGGATTCTTTGCCAGAGTTCTGTCAGCACTGGTGCAGGTAAAAGCATCAAACCAGCATCCAACCACATTATCACATGGTTCCAGAATGAGCACTGGAAAACACATCCACAGCAAGCAGCCATATGCATCAGGCCAGCAGCTAAATGCTCCAAAGCTCATTCAACTGAGCACCACCACTTCCTCAATGAAGAAATAAACTGTGTTTGCGTAAAAAATGAGACTGATTTTCGATTAACACCAGGTATGTGTTCGTATTGTTTTACTTATAATCATTAAACCTGCATTAATTGATTATTTGGCAATTCAACTGGTAATTTATTTGGCAGTGATATCCTGAAATACGATTCCAACTTCCACTTTCCACTCACGTTAAAAACCTACAACATATTCTGTAAAACATTCAAATGATGCTGGGCCTCTACTCATTCAAATAAATAAAACAAAAAATACAGCAAAACAAATAAACCGGTTGTATTTATAGTTCAAATCTTGGTAATTATTTATCTGGTGTCTCTTATCAGAAGGAAAGGTAATATAACCATATATTTTCACCTCATTTTGGTCTTGTCTCTGAGGTGTATGTCTCAGGATGTGATAATCTCAAAGAGCAGAAATCACTGTCACATTTAAATCGGATATCGCAGGTTTACAAACCCTGTAAAATCTCAGCTTGTCTAAAGAGTACATGTTGACATTCAACTTTAAAATATTCATACTCTAATTTTTTTATCATGTCAGTGTTTTTTCTTCATTGCTTTCATCATTTTTTTACTATCGCTCTAATCAAGTTAAGACAAATAAACATCTAAAACACAAACAAATCCACCAATCACATTTGTTAAAATCTTTCAGTTTACAAAACAAGCAAACAATCTCACGGACTAATATTCACGTTATTTGCCATTTCAATGAGCAGGAGTTTTATTTTAGTCATTAAGGGTACAGACAGAAAAAAAAAAAAACGGTCATTGTGATTTTTCCACCATCATGAGAGCTTCACTGAGGGTATCATGATTAAACACAATCCATAACAACAACCACAGGCCACATGTTTTCTTCTCCGTACCAGCAAAACCCTCGCTTTTTCACAGGGTGCTCATTACAAACATCCTCGTCGCGGTTATAACTGTATTTCTACGGCGAGGCCAGTACATGATTCACTTAGGCATTCATCCAAAGTTGATAAGCACTCAGCGAGACAGCGGCGAAACTCCCCCCCCCCCTGAAAACCCAGAATTAGAGCCCTGACAACAGCGAATTGCGCCATGTTGCTCGGCATTAATAACAGCTCGCTGAATTAAGTCCCTAACCTACTCAGTAAATGTTCTTGTCTTCCCGGCTAGAATATTCTGTCGGGTAAAAACAAAAAAAAAAAAAAAAGAGAAAGACTCCGTCAGGAATATGAAACTGAGGGAAATGATGAAATAACAGCCTGGCGGAGCGAAGTCCCCTCAGCGACAGCCGGGCTTTGCTGACGCAGCTCTGCTTCCTACACTCTGTGGCGTACCCAGCGTTCGGAGGCGCTGGGTACACCACAGAGCGACACACCATAATCTTACTTCCTGTAGGAACAGGAAGCCCATAACCATAAAGGTGAGGAGACACAAAACAAAAGTAAGAGGAACAATAGATGGGACCCTTTTCTGATATTCAACCCAAGCGCATTCAAAATAACCTCAGAGTCGTTTCTGTGTTGCTCTCAGGTCGTCTTCTCTGAGGGTCCGCTACCTGGCCCCAGGCAGAGCACTGCACACACCCTCACTGCTGTACGTTCCTGGGAAAAGGTATTGATCAGAAGACACAGGGTTATCTAAGGCAGACTGGCTCTCTCTTATCTATGAAGATCTCCCCTGGGTCAGGGCAGACATGATGAGAATGGAGTAATGGGCAGATATGGGATGTGGCCGGTCTGAGGGCAAGTCTGAGGACACCCCCTGGGTTTGGGCCTTGCTGAGCAGGGCTGTGAGCAGACTATCCAGGCTTTGCACCAAGGGACAGTGTGACACGGAAATGCAAACTCAACCTTCCCAGCGGCGCGGTTTCCACTCCCTCTGGAGGCTCTGGTTTTCAACCCGGGACCTGCAGTACCAACCCAAACCCCTGAGGAGAGGGTGGACCCGCATGCTCACAGCACCACCGCACCGCCCGAGCGAGGAAGCCCGGATTACTGACGCTGCTCGGTCAAACGCAGACGGCACGCCCACTGCCGGGAACCGTCTGTTTTTATCACTCCAATAAAACCACCGGAAACGCAGCCATGGAGGGCTTGCAATGCCCTCTGGGGGTATTTCAGGAGTCCACCAAAAACATCGTCTGGATCCCCTCCACGCTCTCGATTCCACTTTCTGCTGCCGGCTCCCGTGGCCCAGGCTGTTCCAGATGCTCACAGGAACGCCAGGGAAACCATGGAAACCGCTCCCCTTCCATGGGGTCCGGGGAAGCCGGGCGTTCATCTCGGCTCAATTTCAGGGTGCCCTAAAGCTCCCTAATAGCTTCGGGAATGGTTTCGTTGAAAGTCTATCTATTGTTTACACAGGCTCTGAGCGGCCATTAGGGTTAACAAGTATTTATAACCCGCATACTACTGGGAGGGTTGGGCAAATTGGGCCTTACCTCCTTCGACGTTCCACAGCAAGGCAGAAATTCCAGTTCGGCCGCTGTCTGTTTCCAATAAGCGAGCCACAGAATTATGCCACTCCGAGGGCCCATATTAAAGCCCAAATCAGGCACTTCAGCAACATGTGCCTGTACAAGGAAAAGACCATTAAGAGATATGTTTGAACATCGTGTTCTCTTCAGACTGGCCAAAGGTCATGTTTGAAAGGTAGCTGTTACGCATTAATTGTGAAGAACTGATTATAACTACGGGCAGTCCTGGTTTTTACCATGCAATTTTTTTTCTGGGAAATCCAACGCAAACCGGATTGAGTTCTGTTTTCCCATAAACGCAATGTTGTCAGTGGGGTTACAACAGGTCAGCACAGCGCCCGCTGTGAGGTGATGCTCCTGTCCTTGTTGGACTGACACGCAAGACAGCGCACACACTCTGAAGTATACGTCATCTTCAGCCCTCCCTCATGGCTTCACTGAAAGGGAAAAAAACTAAATTAAAAAGACCCCTGAAGGCCTTCACTGGCTGCTCTTCTCAGTTTAGCTCAAACTTCCCTGCCCGTTTCTCTTATTGTAAATCTAGACTCTGCACTGTAAAACAAATCAAGGTGTCATTTTTATAAATGTCATAAATGTGGATTATTGTGAATTTGGGACAGAGTTTATGTGATCGTATCCCCGCACCCCCTGCACAAGAAAATGCTGGGTATTTAAAAAGACTGTGAGAGAGGTAATGAAAGTGGATGTTTAGCACTCAGACCCTGGGGGATGTCTACCAGAGGAACCTTCAGCCTTTAATTACTGCTTTACAGGAGTGATGAAAGCAACGCAGGCTGCGGTGTCAAGAGCACAAACAGGAAGTGGGATGAGAACGGGTATCGAGGCCCGTAACGTGACGAGGGGCACCTGTGGCACGTCCACGCCGCTCTCGGAGAGTAACCTGCAAAACTCTCGCCGCCCTTGGAGAGAACCTGCAAAGCTCTCTATCGATCACGTTTCCTCAGCCAAACCACAGAGCTACGGGCTTTTCACTGCCCTTCGAAAGCCTCTGCTCTACAGACATGTCCTACAAACCAGCGCTAGAACTCGAGGACATGAGGCGAACAATGCTACCCTGTTCTCTCGGATTTGAGGGTTTCTGAAGGTCACGATGACTGCAGACTGTTACAGTCACAGACATTGGTTTATTCCAACAGCCACTTACTGCTGATACACGTCTGTGATCCTGAACTGAGCCTCGGTGCTGCTGTACAAACTCTGCGGTTTCACAGGAAGTTCAGACCTTCAAAGGGGTCATTCCATGCAGATGACAGGCAAAACAAAAGAAAAGCAGCACTCTGGTTTCACACTAATCCCCCGCAGAGAAGAACAGGTTTGGCCAGCCTGCTAGGCTTCTCTTTACCTCACCGGGGCCCGGGACACAAGGCCAGGCTACACTGTGTTTATTACCTGGAATAAGGTATGGAACAGAATCATGTTCTAACAGGCTTCACGCTGAATACTCTGAATACGCTGAAGCTTTTGTCATCCCTCAGTCACAGGGACTGTGTTTTCTTTGCAGCGTGAGAGTTTTGTTCAACCTGTTTCCAATTTTCACGGCAGAAAACACAACTCTCCTGACAGCAAAGAAAAAAAAAAAAAGGCGGTTTTCCCCTCACCATGTAATCAAGCAACAGAGGTGCCCTGGATGGTTTAGCATGTACTGCCTGACACTAGAACATTGCTGTAATTATGATGCGGAAACCAGAAACGGATAACGGCTAACTGGCGGAACAAACAACATTCTCTGCTGAACCCCCAAAACAAAACCACCGGTAAATCGGGACAGACTGGCACAGACACAGAGTAAGAATGTCGAGCGAGTCCCCGCACTGGTTTCCGCGGCAATTTCAGTAGCCTGTGGTTGTGAAGGAAAGCAGAGGAGCTGATTCTGAGTGACAATTTGCCTAAACACTCCTGGACATTTCTGAAGAGCACAGGAAGGAGGAAGCGATGATCATTGTGGCAATACCTCAGTCTACCACAGGAAGTCTTCCACAGGAAGACACTGCTCAAAAAAATCCTGGCATATTCTTGCTAGGCCAGCACAGCCTGAAATAATAATGGCAAAGTAATAAGATGCAGAATACCGGACTGAGCATCCTGTCCTGTTCATGAGCATGACAAATACTGCATAAACACGGATTTATAATGTAACAAAACACATGAGAGAGCTCATTTCAGCAGACCAGCTGGTGCACCGTGCTCTGAAATGGAAGAAACCGGACTGCAGGGCCAGTGGCTGTATTCTTCAGGCAGGAGATCCTCCATCTCTCTCAGCCACCCGCATCACACAGCAAAGAATCCAAAGGCCTCGGTAAAACGCAGAGACATCCCGCCCCAGAAGTTCCAATACAACCTGACTCACATTAATGCAGCTCCCCCCACTAGGAGTGCTGCCGATTGTTGAGAAACAAAAAAAGATTCTTGAGAAACAAAAAAAGATTCTTGGTGCGGAATGTTTGCCATTCTTGAATACAATGCAGGGACGGAATCAGTGTTCCCAACACATGGCAGATTGAGCCGTTTCAGGTCTAACTCAATGCAGATTGGTGCACCGCCAATGGGCACCTTCCACTGGCCTGCCTCCGTGAAAACCCTGTATGGCGCAAACTGCTATGGCCTGGGAGCGCTATTTCTATCCCTTAGCCAACTACAGTACAGCCCAAGACAACTGGGAAGCTGTTATGCTACAGAGCTACTCAGTGCTGCACAGCTGATAGTTTGGTAGCCTTGCTTTCACTAAAGCACTAGAGTTTGGAGTCTACATGGGCACCCTTCTCCCGCAGAATGACATTCACCTCACAACCACTCTTGCCCCTTCCCGCTTAACCAATCCGCACACAGACTCCATGACATCCTCCCTCTTGTTTGCCTTTAATTGTTTGGTAAGTGAAACTGTACCTGGGGATGGATGCACATATTTATGGAGGTGAAAGAACAATTGCTTCCTGAGCGATTTCTGTGGATCACTGGAAAGAATTATGGACTATCACAGAGTAATTTAAATTCCTGTGGACGGAAGACAGGCCTATAGGCTGTAATATAGCTTCCAAGTTACATCCTAAAAAAAGCACTGTACATATTCAAACCCTATTGTTCTGAACCCTGCTGACTCATACAACGTGATTGTAAACACCAGTGCTACTGGCTTCTTATTGTTATTTGAACTGAATGAACCCCAGAAAACTTCCCCCTGACGTCCAGGCCCAGAACATTAAACATTACACACTACTGCAGCAGCGAAAATGAAGACAGTGATGTGTTCTTACACATATGTTGACAGAAGAATATTCAAATGCAGATTTAAATAGGTGCTGTTTATTTATCTGGCAGATGTTCTCGTGCAGCTGAACCAGCACTGCAGTGTGAGCCAGCTGGGAGAGCGGGGTATGAGAATTCGTTTTAATACGCACGCGCCCGACTCCGCAGGGAAAGAGGCCGCCTCCCTGTCGCCACAGACGAGCCCATCGTGATGACAAGCGCGGTAAACAGCGCCTGCTCTCGCGCCTGAACAGCGGCCTGACGAAGGCAGTCTGGCCTCATACTTCTCCCTGAGAGGATGTGACTCACATGTAATGTATTCAAGTCACCTGTGGGCAGGGAGAAAGTATTCCGAAACAGGTATCTGCGTTTTAACGCCAGACATCACACGCCTGTTTCACACACACACATCTCACCAAAAACCAAGCAGCCAGTCTTGAGATGCTGGAACTTTATTTTGCCTTTATGGTTCAAATTATTGTTACAAAATTACAGAGTAGTAAATAAATACAACTGCATCGAGATCATCTTGACTGGGCTTGTGCAATACAGTTACATCATAAATGAATCACTAAAATAATGCACGAGACAGCAGGTACCACACTTACAATGACTTTTACGTGTATTCATTTAATGGACAGTTTTGTCCAAAGGAGGTCACTGGGCCATTATGGGAGAGAGCAACACTACTAATAACAAGGGGTAACCAAAGGCAGCAAAACAGAGTCCAAAGTAACACAACTACTCTTTTCAACTAATGAAGAAAACCTACACATGCCACTCCTTTTCAGAGAGACAATAGCTGCATTTCCATTGGCCTGCCCCAGATGTGGCCTCTCCTGCAGTCACCCGATAGGACAGCCTGTATTTCAGCTGCCTGAGTCTGCTGCCGAATCCAGAGCGTCTTTAAGGGTTTCACTTGTTTTGGCGTCACCATGACCCAGCCGCCTTCCGTCTGTGTGTAAATGAATTAGAGGGGGCATTCTCTGCAGCTTTGCTCACTATGCCGACGCTTGTGCTTTTGTTATTCCTGTTTTAGAGGCACAACAATAAAAGGAGTTTGCAAATGATATGAACTACACAGGAACACGGATTACATCACAGGATGCAGGCTAAATGTTTGCTCACTTTCTCACATTGACTGTCAATGATTTATTAACTAGACCATGCTAGAAAGCTTGAAGGAAGCATTAGTAAAGACACTTTCTAGCTGTGGCATTTTATTTGATAGACGCCCTACTACCACTTGACTCTCCTGGGCTCTGTGTGAACCTTCTATAGTACTGCTTCAGGGGGCTGGCCAGTGTACTGTTGGCCCGCGGGTCAACTTTCCCTGTACAAAAGCCTCCAAGTCACGCCAGGTCAGCTGGCCCCATGCTACGGTGATGCTCAGTGAAAACAGGGCCTATGACTGCAAAACAAAATCCCAGGAAACAAAAAAAGCACACATGCATGTCTAAGACCTGCATCAAACACTTCACAGAGCGCGCGGTTCACTCAGGGTCCGGCTGCGGCCCCGTAACGGGGGGCGTCTGTCAAGCCGTGATTGTAAAATAGCCTCGGAACTACAATGACACGCTCATTATATTGTCCACTGCGTTATGCGCAGCGGAGACACTCCGGGGAACAATGAGGGGGAAAATAGTCTGTATTGTACCAGTGTCCATTTGCTCTCTCTTTTAGGCCGCTGTAGTGGAGGCACACTAATCAGAGCTCTTTTCACATAATGGGAAAGTCAATAGCCACGTACAATCAGTAAACAAATTCAGCTATTTTTAAAAAGGACCCCCATCTCCACTTAGCACTGGCAATTTAAATTATTCTAGCGTGTAACACTTTAATTGTGTAAGACAAAGACCATGTCTAAGACACAAAAGAGCTAGCAGCACACAGAGAACTGCAAGTAATTTCTATGCCACCACAGCGAGATGACAAGTGATAAGCGTTCTGGGAGAATTGGTTTGCTTGTGTACCTAACGGCGACGACAGCCAATTATTGGGAGTAACAAAGTAAAACAAAAAAAAAAGTGAAGATTTTTAACTGCTTGCCAGACACAGGGTACCTACCGCTTCATAAGATAAAGAACAATGACGGTATGACAAAGAAAAAAAGTCATGTCTGTTTCCCCATAATGTAATATGGGCAAAGCAGCAAAATTACTGCAGACAGAAATCAGGCGTTTTCAGAACAGCTCTCGATTCTTCTCCCTGCCTATACTCAGAATAGCCATATCATTCAAATCGTGATGATCTCCCCTAACAGACTGTGGGTTTTCAAATGAAATTTAGCAAAAAAAAAAAAAAAAAAAAAAAACCTTTCTGTGCTGCTGCCAAAGTATTAAATACTATGGCATTTTAGGTTCAAATTACACTTAACATGTGGTCAAAGAAACATTCAGACTACTTCTTCCAGACTCCTGTTTGCACATCCATGTGCCCAGGTGTGTTAGTGATTGCATGTTTACCTTAGAAGCCACGCCAACTGTGGCCCTGAGCGCTCTCACTCCCCCACGGAGTGCACCAATGGCTGATCCAGGAAGACCACTGGCTGGAGCATGGGCTGGCAGCTGCTGGATTCTCCAATAACTGTGGCCATTTTTAAACAGGTTCCAAACTGCTGCACAGGACCTCCGTGCAAAGGTGATCCATCACAGCTAAAAGGAATAAATCCCCTTTCAGGGGACCAGACTGGCAGCGTGCAGCATGTTTTAGAACCAAACCAATGTGCTCCACCTGTTTGTTGGTGGGTCGGTCTGTGATCACCGATGCTGCATCTATGCTGCAATTTACATTGAGTGTCCCTCTTTTGTGTCCCATTAGGTTAACGGTTTTTCATGTTTCCACACTTTCCCTTGAGCTTTGCATGAGAGAAAGGTTAACAATCAACCTTCTGTGACTGACCGCAAAAACATATTTTTTTTAATACCACACTCTGTCAGTTATGTTAAACATCACCATCATTCATGCAAAAAAAAACAGTTAGCATTCACACTGTCAGGGAACACGCAGACAATTGTGTAATCCTGACTCACGTGTCATAAGGAAGATGCCATCGCAGGCACCAGTGTGGGACAGGAAGGCGTTTCCGAGGCCCTGTCTTGCAGGCCCCTTCACTGTTCCCACGATGTCCACCACATTCAGGAACGCCGGCACTTTACTGCAGAGTGAAAATCTCCTTCATTCACCTCTCACTCAAATTCTACCTTATAAGTGTTTTCAATTTCAAATATCAACATACAACTAATAATTATAAGGAACCGCTAAGCAGGGCCTTCACATATTACGTTGACATTTGCTGATGTGTTAAAAAAATATATATTTTTAAATGTAGCTTGGAACTGTCCAAGCTTCTACTTTAAAATGTGGCAACTGTCGTAAATCAGCTGGTTGGTATGTTTCACAGTCTGTTCCCACAGGTTTTAAGGGTAGTGTTAATACTATTAAACAATCATTTCTTTTCAGCTACCTCATTATATTTAGCCAACATTTCCAAATGATAACTGCACTTGCATTTCTGATTGTATAATGTTTCTCCTACATGAAAAAACTGGACAGCTCTACATAAGAACAAAATGCTTATTTCTTCTTTCTAATTAAAGAACTTCAAACTACCTACAGCATAATTCTTAACATGTTGTTGCAGAAATAAAAGACTTTTTTTTTTCCCCAATTGTGCACATATGCAGTGTGTTTCAGTCAGAGCGACATCACCCTGGACAGATCTAAACTGCTCATCCAGCTCACCAGAGACACAGGAGAGCAAATAGTCAAAGGAGCTCCCTCAGCAGAGGCACACACTCAAACAGTGACTCCTCACATCATACACTCCTTTCCTGCTGCTGGTGGAGCCATGCACCAGTCTCTCACTCCTCGCAAGGAGTGCGGAGGTAACCGTCTGCCTGATCACCCTCTGGAAATGCTAATGGAGGCGCCACTCATTTCTAACATTTTTTGATTCAAATAGTCTGAATTCCCCGGCGACAGCAACGACAGAGATCAGTTGTCGAGTGTCGTGAGGTGTCCTCGCTGCCCACGGGAGCGTGGCTGGCTGAATCATGCCGTGACAAACCCCTGCTTGCTCATCCCGCCGCGGGGCGGGTGCAGGCTACCCGAGGCAGGGATGATGGCATCTGACAGCAGACAGCTGAGTCACCACCGCCACCCCCCCCACACAGCAACAGGGTGAACAGTCAGCTGTGACTCCGCCCACCCAGCTGTCACTCAGCAGAAGCCCCGGGTCTCATCAATCAGCAATCCGAGAAAGTGACATCACACCTGACTGACTGTGCTTTGTAAGACAGGATATAATGTATTTGTTCAAATATAAGGCAGTCCTGATTATAAGGCTGTTGCTATATATGTATGTGTGTGTGTGTATGTATGTGCGTGCATATATATGTATATATATATATATATATATATATATTGCTATATAAGTATGTGTGTGTGTGTGTGTGTGTGTATGTGTGTATGTGTATACCTGTGAGTGTGTTTGTGTGAGATCATTCACAACTTGACAAATTAAATGCACAAGGTTCAAGAAGGTTCAAGTGCAGTTGTATTCATTTTTTGTTTACACGCTGTGTGTAAACGGTGTGATTGCAAAGCACTTTTGCAGGAAAACACTGTGGCAAAAGCTGTAGCAAGTGCTTGGCACGCGAGCAGAGTAACTCTACCTGGCAGGCCTGAGAAACTGGCAGAGGAAATCACAGCGCTCGTCTGGAACGGGATGCCTGCTCTCATTCGGGTCGATGGTCCAGAACGGGAAATTTTCTGCTGTGGCTTGGCTCTTCGTCAGCACGTTGAAGAACCTTGACTTCCTGCCACAGGAGTGGGGGAAAAAAACAAACAAAAAAAACAAAAAACACCACGTGAGCTCACAAAGACCTGGACTACCAGCGATCGTTTTAAGAGAACCTGTCGAGAATGTGTCGAGAGTTTATGTCAGAATCTCAGCAAAAACCTACTTTGTGATAAAAGGTAGTGAGAACATCACATCACTCTCCCCAAGAGCTCAGACGTAGAGGTTAATTTTGTGGTTTGGGCATCCCTGAACCTCTGAATCAAAATGCCTCGGTGTTAGATCAGTCCACGATAAGCCGAACAACCACGCATAATCCCATAATGGATCAATTGTGTCTGTGATCCCAAGGTAGAGCGAGCATTTCTCCGAGGTTTAAGCAGCAGAAATGAATCAGGCAAGTGTGACCCAGTGAAGGGCTCATTTAGAGATTACCTCTCAATGAGAGCGAACGGATTCACCCTATATGGCGACAGCAGACAGAGTAAGGATATATCTTGAATAAATATTGAAAATATTGTCAAAATGAGGATACCCTCACAAGTCCAGAAACATTAAAATGGCTCATCTTGAGTTTTTTTTTTCCCCAGTCAGACTTGCGTTACATGGAACCAGAAGATGTTGTAAGCAATATCAGATATTTGGTGTGGAGTTCATCTTTTGTGTAAAGGGAGGTGTGTCTTGACAAAGGAATTAAAAATCGAAATGAGATTAGGTTTTAAATTGTCTCACCATTTCTGACAAAACGACAGCATGCATTTTTTTTATGTACAGACTGTCCACTAAAGCTTTTAAGACTCTGAATAAAGTGCTAGCAGGCCTTTGTTTTGTATCAGTATCATTACTGTAATTTTTACTTTCATTTAATTTCACTAAATCAACATATATTTGTAGATTATATTGAATAAAAAAACGTAATATAGATGTGACTGTAATTTTAAAAAGACTCTCTCACAAAAGTGGCCAAAGATAAGTAAATGTGCATTCTTGGATTTTTTTCACACAGCAGTAAAGTGCTGAAGATGATTATATTGTATGAAAAACTGTATCAATAAGCCATTACCAGTCACTTGGTTTTTGCAACTGATGACCACTGCTCAGTAAAGCCAAACCATAAAATGAGAACACTATATTCTCAGTCAGATTGCAAAAGCACAGCACAAGTGACTTCACTCCCTATTCAAATAATAACTTGCATTAAACAAGAGAGAGACAAAGCCATGACAGAGCAAAAAATAAAAACTCCCACGGCTTGCCCTCTGGGCTGAGAGTTGCCCCGCTCTTAATCTACTACACAGAGTCATGTAATCTGCTCTGTGCAGTGGGAACCCCTGGCCTATCACATATCACAGTGACTCCCCAGATACCCTGCTTCTCTAGCAATCTGTCATCCTGTCAGTGAGGGGGGAACATCCCTCAGAGCTTACTTCTCAAGCACCCCTTTTCTTTCCAAGGTCAGGATGGCACCTGCAGACCCTGTTAGATCCCTGGGAAACAGTGAAAGCGTTATCACTGGTGGACTGTGAGCACAACTGTGAGCTCAGGCTTCTTCTCTTAACCCAGCCCTCCCTGCCAGTCAGAAATGACAGCGTAGCACCTGAGTGAAGGCTAGGCCTCTCAGCTACAGGCCAGGCCTGGGATGTTACGCTGGACACCCGCTCACATGTACACTTACCTGTATGGTGCCTCTACATAACCACACCTGTCAAAAATGCCCCATCTTCCACACCACTCACATGGACATGAGTCCAAAGGGTACAATGAACTGCACGTTGTCAACTGGCACTACAATCTGCTTTCATTGATATGTTAGACTCTTGTCTTCTGGCTTTAATATTGTACATATCTTTCTGCAAAAACAACTCCACTGCTGAACACTTTAGTTTTTTTGTTTCTGTTTGTGTTTGGTTTTGCCTGAGAGATATTTTTCAACAATCACCCGTAACTATTACATGAAAACACCATAAAATATCTCAAAATACATAGCATTAAAGTTTGGCTCTGGCTTTAAAAAATAAATGTTAAGGCCATTTGTACTGTGAGAGTGCAACTCCGTTACTGTGCGGCCTTGCCCCCACGAACTTACAATACCCAACATCAGGTAATCCAACAGTTCCGATCTTCAGAGAGTTCCCAAATCGTCCAATCGGCGGTGGTTCCTTTGGTCCATCACCTGCCTTCTTCGGAGCAATCTGAAACAAAAATATCTCCGACTGTAAATCCTCCTTTAACATTCATTATCCAAAGACTCCTTGCTTCTACGGAACACAAGCACACCTTTTGGGAGTCAAGCTTATCTTTTGGACAACGCTAAAGCCAGATACATTGGCAGTCAATTGGACAGCCCCAATACAAAGACGTTTTTTTCTTGATTGCACATAATGGTTAAAAAAAAAAGTGGCGTATCTAGCTAATAACAGATTCAGCAAAACGTTCTATCTTGTCCTTAAAATATGAAATAAAATATCCGTCTATTTTACGTCATGAAAGGTGAAACTGCTTATAGCATGAAGTGATGACCTTTCTTTTCTATACTTATCTAAGTACCTACGATTTTAGCTAGCTGGAGCTATAAGTTAACTTAACATTTGCTACCTGCCAAACTACTTAAATCCGTTCAGTACCATGGTAACAATGTAGGCTATATATTTAAACAACACGTAGGAAAGCTCCATACATTGAGCTTTGAGGCAACTAAAAAGTGAGTTTAAATGTGGTTAACATGTAAGCTAGATGTGGTTTACACACTATCCCCATTTAATAGCTCCTTTGCTAGCTAACTACGAAACCGGCCAGGTAGTCTAACAAACCCGCACACGTGGGGTTGTTACAACATTAAAATGACAAAAAGTGGATGGAAACGTTTATATTTAAATATATTTAGCTAGTTTACTTTGGGCTGTGAATAAATGAAAAGTACACTCGCCACCCACCGAGGAAATAATGAAGATGGCAACCAGTTGCACGCAGGAAAGGTCAACTACGGATGAAACGTGCTACCGCCAGCGAGGACAACGTCGATGCGCGTTTTGCGGTGACGTCTCCAGTACAGGAATAGGCGTGTGGGTTCAAAATGGCTGTGTAGTTTCCGAATTACCACTGATTGCGCAGAAAGGCGCTGTAGAAACTAATTATTAATGTCATTTTCAGCTATATTACACGAGCACGTTCAGCTCAAAACAATAGGCCGAGAGCTAATGTTACCACAGCGTGGTGCGCGGTGGGCGGACAGAACTGGTGGTCCAACAGCTGTGAGGGTCTTTTTTTAATCGTAGGATTTCAGATTTTCTTGACTGTGTTTTGGATAAACTTCAACTTCAAGAGCATCGTAGTTGTGCAGCATTGAAATAAAAAGGCTTACATTCAATTCCGTTGATATGCATTAAATCTTACTTTTTTCCAGGAACAGAATGGGCATAGCCAACGGTGACAAATGACTGAACTGCTCCAAGAGCCGTAGCTGTAATTCAGTTTTCAGCCACTTTGCGAATAAAGCTGTCACACTAACGTTCACAGGCAGCGGTGCATGGATTTGATTTGAATGTTGCCGGTTTTAGGATGCCTTGCTGCTAATCTGGGACAAAAGTGAGAACGTGAAAACATAACAAGAAGGCCTCCTCGCTTTTGTCATTTTCCCTCACAGTCTCCCAGTAGCGCCAGTGCATATGTTGGATAAAGATGTTTTATTTGAACGTGATGCTGTTGCAATCCGACTTAAAGAGGTATGGACATTATGAAATGTTACCCATTTTTCCCTAACTAAGTGATCCAATATGGAGAGGTTTATTATGCCATCTGGACGGTACAGTCATAACCATGTATTATGCTTCAGCTTTATAATATTCAGCCAGCTGTCCAGTTGATTTTTATGTAAGATATCCAGCATGTTAGCCACACAACATAACTGACTGTCTCGTATGTGTGCTTGAGGGCTCCCCCCATTGCAGTTACACTTGTTCAGAAAGTTTCATTAGATGTGGTTGCAAAATCTGGGAGTTATGGTTATTTTTGTACAAAATGGAAAACATAATCAAAAATCCAACAAAATCATGTGACATATGCAAACATTATAGATATACCATTGTGAAGCCCAAGAGTAGGGGAAATGCAAGCTTCAGCTCTCTTCTAACCATCTGAAATAGGAATCCCATGAATCTCCTGCATCCCTTGAAAGTGCAAAGGAAGTCTAATATGGTGGCTATGATACATGGTCCACACACTCTAGATTTTCAGGGCACTTCATACATAAACACACATTTCAGTTTTGGATGGTTGTCTTACGCAAAGAAATAGTGTGATATAGCACCTTGGTGTTGTTTTCACTGGAACTGCATTCAGAAAATGCCGAGATGCAGAGCGAGCGGTTTGTGTTGGCTCTCACGTTGCTGCCCTAATAACTGTTGTGTTATTGTTTTACAGCTACTATAAGTACGCTGTTCAGAACAGCTTGACTACTAAGCAGGAATAGCAGACCTAGCCGGTCATGCAGCTCTTCACATGCTCTAGGAAATCACGTTTCTCTGATCGCACTCTCGCTGGGCTTCTCCATTCAATTCCATAGCAACTATATGTTTGACAGTGGAAAACCAGGTCATCTCTGGAAGTTTATGCAAATGTTGTGTGGGTGTTTCAAAGGTATTCAGCAACAGCAAAAAAAAAAAAACATACCGTATCACATTTACAGCCGCTCTACTCTGAACTGTGGTTCTCTATATGCAAAGTTGTCGCTTAGAAACACATTAGTCCCGTGTGAACTAAATGCACTTTCAATAAGCTGACTGGCAGGTTATTTTATTTAAAATGGGACTGAGGAAACGCACAACATGTAGGAAACAGAGTCAATGTTTTGTAGGTGCTCTGTTCCATGTGTCTGAGCATGACACTTCTAGGTCATGTGCATGATAACTGCTGATGCTTAATGCAAAATTTCCCACAGTTGATTACTTAAATTATAGCAATTACTCATTTTTTCCAAACAAGTTTGGAATTTCTCCAAGATTCATAGAGTAATACAACTTTTCTGGGAAAATTCATCTTGTAGCTTCAGGCACAGGGCCTCTTCCAAATGGAAGCCTCAAGATCATGATCTCTGACCATGATCACGTTCATGCAGAGCCAATTAACAAGGGCATATGCCAAAATTTCACAAGTGAAAGCGTTGTATGTGTTTGCCACATGTCATTCAGTTAGGATTGTTATGTTAGGAATTGTTAGGAAGTTGGTCCTTGTCTGAATGTAATGTTGACAGGACCAACAGTTTGGAAGTTAGGCCTTATTATGCACAAACATTGTAAATTCTTACAGCAGCCATAACTTCAGAGACAACAAAATCTCTTGAACAACTTTAGCATGAATGGTACAGTACCAACATTATGTGCACCAAATATTGTGTCAACCTGTCCATTTTTTTTTTTTTTTGCAAAAAGTCCAAAGGGGTGGGAAATTATTCATGGTTAATGCAAACCACAAAAATGTCCATGGTGAGATGATAGAAAAATGTGTGTAAAACATTCTGTGAATCTGCTGTGAGAGGGATGCATTATCTGTCACAGTTTTCAATATTACACAAACAATTATGATCGCACCTCTGTGAATCCAGCAGGAGACCTTGTGGACTCATGCCATGAGCCAATACGATATATATTTACTGTTCCACATTTTACATCAAAAGCTACAGGCAATCATCAATCAGTTGCCTCATAATACGTATTTATTTACTAATAAAAGCCTAATTTAATCATGATGCAGTAAAACAGTCCTTTTTAAAAACCCAATTCCATGACTTTTCAAATGCCATTCTAGGTTTATTGCTGTTTATAGCTGGCTAATAATTTAAAACAAACAAGAAAAAAATGTTGAACAAAAATAAAAAGCTACGGTTCTTAGCCTCTAATAAAGGTCTTAAATACGTGAAAGTACAACTGAGAGCTCTTTTGAGCCTGCCTTAAGGAGCAGCTTTATATTTACTGTGCTTTGATTGGCCTCCAAAACAATTTCATATGAAAAGGAGAATGTGCCAATGCAAGGAAACAACTCTTTTGTTTCTACCATCAGGACACAGGTCAGCACCACTGACTGCAGTCTACCTCATTCTTATACAGGTCGATGGCGGACACATCACGCACCCACAAAAAGGCCATTAGTTCGCCAGACGCATTTCAGTAGTATCCCCCTTGCGTCATTAAAAACCTGACAAATTGTAATTAAGCACGTTTTACTGAGAATTAGTACTTAACCCATTGAAACTTCCATTAAACATATCCAGCATTTGAAGGGCCTGTGTGGAATGTGAGGCCCAGCAAGAAAGGGATTTTCTTTCCATATCTCATTCATCACGCACAGCACTCTGCAAAACATGGGAATGATATATTACAGAAGCTTTGTGCTTAGGAAGGAAAACCATAGGAGATGCTTAGTTTTAATTGTATAATTTAATAATAAGCTCCAGTCTGCCCACAGGCGTTGAACAGAAAGATTAATTAAATAATATATTCTTTTCTATTTTATTGACAAAGCAACTGGTAAGAGTGAAACGTGGCCAATATTATACAGTGTTCTGATGATGCATTTGCAGAGAATTACTTTTTACAAATTCCTTGAAGTACAATTTGTAAAACCGGCTGGCTTCCATATAAGGCTAAACCACATGCCTTCAAAGGGATTTTACTCATATGTTTGCTCTCTAAAACTAATGAGCCATCTCTGGATACCTCTGGATGGAATGGAGGCAGACTTGTTCACTGAGATACCATCTGCATAAAGTGAATAAAATGAAATCCCTACAGTATAAAATACATGTAATTTCACACCAAGGTACTGTAATCTTTAAAAAAATGCAAATGATGATTACATTCTTTTTTTGTGAAAACAAGCAAAACAACACTTTCAAATTAATGTAAACTCAGATTACGAATGTGTGAGCGTTTAAGAAGCGCTTCCATTGCCTGGTCATTTTATGCGCAAAGTGGCCAAGAATTATCAGCTTTCCGCTGTCAATAGCGCGTTACCAAAATGACGCTTGTTTTGTTGACACGTGCCATTTTTTGGCATCCATACTGCGCCCAATTAAGATTTCATACCGACAAACCTTCACATCCTGATTGATCCTTGCGGGTTGTATTAAATCTAGGGTAAAATCATTTTCATCGCTTAAATGTGTACGCGTGTGCGTGTGTGTGTGTGTGTGTGTGTGTGGGGGGGGGGGGGGGGGGGGGCTTATTTTGACTTTTACAGATGGCATCATTCATTTTTTACATTCTACTGAAAGGTCCCTCTCAGACGAAAGGAGACGGTTGTAGAATGTCATATTTCAAAACATGCACAAACGTGCGGATTGACGCCTGAGCATTACCAAGCCCAAGTGTTACTACAAGCATTAAAATCTTCGACCTGCGAATAATTTGTCATTTCGTGGCTGTGCCGTACCAACTTTTGCGTTTTCTAATTTGTTTTACTGTCTGTTCTTTTAATTTTGAGCTCAATATGACTTCGCTATCCGCTGTTGGGGTAGGATCTGTCAGAGATGAAAGCGTTTTATGAGTTCAACATTGACAATAACAGATGCATCGTAAATAAACGGCCACAGAATGCAATCAATGTCCACAGAAGAATGCGTGTTATGGTCAAGTGTATTGTTTGTATTAATATCAAATTCGAAATGACGGGCATGGAATGCAGTTAAATTAGTTGGATTTTGCATTATTTGTACAAGATGTAAGAGAAAATCTGTTCATAATTGTCCCATAATTAAAAACTCAAGGTCTCGGGTTTAAAATATGAGAATTTTGTAAGCGTTCGTCTCAAAACCTAAAAAAAAAATGAGAACACAGTTGTATTTATGAAAATCTCGTGGTACAGCCGGTAGCCCATTCTCTTTTCTGATGTAGTTCCCTTAAACTTAAAAGATCGTGTAACGCAAGTTGTGCCGGCAGAGTTCCTTCAAGCAGGTGAACAGATGCAAATCCAACTGAGCTCTGATCTTAGCAGCAACCAGTGAACATTCCTTCCTTCTAATAAATAAATGTGTGTGTATACGCCGCAAGTGAATGATCTAACCCCCAATAAAAGATCGTTTATTGAACACTATCTTAATCAAGGCAACACATGGCAGATTACTGACGGCACGTCTGATGCGAGTTGGAAGGCACGCTGGAAATGGGTTGAATGCATTCATAATTCATGGAAACAGCGCGCAGGAAATCCTTTACATATGCAAATATACACACTTATGTGATTCCCTGTTCTCGCAGTCCACTAACACGATATTTGCAGAAAATTTTAGAAATATTGTGCGTGTGTATGTGTGTGTGTGTGTGTGTGTGTGTGTGTGAGAGAGAGAGAGAGAGGGAGAGAGAGAGAGCATAATTCAAGTAGGACAGAGTTTACAAAAAAGAACCTATAATCGTGTAGTATGTTTTCATCTTTGATTTGAAATCTGATTGTACTTCGACTATATCAAACACCATTTCACAAGTGCATCTGGCTTCCTGGTTTTCTGTCTTCTGCCTGACGTGAGGATCAATTCAGATGTCGTCCTATTCTGTTTAATTACATATGTTTAACGATTAACAGGTACTTTAGATTAACAGGTATAGGCTTTGCCAGGACATTACAGATTATGTAAATTTAGTATTTAAGTGTTTACAAATAAAATGTGTTTCCCCTGTGGGCGAGAAGGCAAATTAATCCGTTCGGCAGCCAGCCTGGAATTTCACTCAGATGTTACTTTAATCCAGCACCCTGGGTCGTTTAAAATGCTGAAAACGAGACTATAATAATCTATAAATGAAGCCAGTCGAAATCCCTTTGTACTGAGTATTATAATTAATTGGCCAGGATTAATCATTTATCTTTTGTCGTTTAACGCCGTGATAAATGTACCTTCGCTCATCTTCACCACAATAGATGCAGAGCGTTTTGTTCGGACCAAATAAATCATGCACATTGTTTGAGGTACATTGATCAATCTAATGGCTAGTAATAGACCCCTAATTGCCACCAGAGAAGTGCTCGCTTGTGGCTGAACGCTAAGTGTTAACCTACTATTTGATAGTCCTACTTGAGGGAAACCATCTTCCCTTCCAAAAGAAACGACATAACACGCATTCAGGGCGAGTCTCAGCGTTACATTTAAGTGGATTTTCCCATCAATAATTTTGTATTTGATTGGAACCATTGTCCTTCTATTATGTGATATGCATATCTGCATAGGTGTGATGTGTACAATGCTATTCAAGAAAATTGGTCAAAGCCAAAAGATAAAATATTCGGCTATAACGCGCTTCTCACATCTGCAGCGTGGGTTTAGTTACATGTGTATATTTAACGATTGACAGTGATGTGCATCACTTGTGTTTAAAGTAAAACTGGATATTAATTTGAAATGTATTATTACTTTATTATTGCTATTATTGTTATTGTTATTAAGGTTTACATTTGTTTAGTTTTCCAGCATTAACGATTACGCGGTATGTATATTGGTTGTTGCTATTTTTTTCAAAGGTTTTCTCATAGCACTTTCTGCAACAGTGTATTTAGGAGCACATGAAAATACAGTACGGTGTCGAATAATCTAAGAATAATCACTCTAATTAAAACCTCACACTCCGCTGAAAACCGATGATCATCGTCTTCCCATCGCTGACAAACGATCTCCTTTTAAACAAGCCACTTAAATACATGAAAGAATAAAGATCTTAGAAAATTGCGATGTGGCTCGAAGAATATGTTTTAGATGTTAATGTAAAAAGTGCAAAGTGTAGATAGATTTTTTTCATCTAAATATTTAAGCATTCGGTTCAACCAAAAAGTAGCATGTAATAAGTGCATTGTTAAATTGAGATAATATATTTTCAATGTGCAGTTAAATCGTTGAATGGATAGCATGCAGCAAAAAACGAGACGGATATAGGAGAGAGGGGAAAAAAAGAGATTTAGATGTAGTCTGCAGTTACGCTCACACATAAACCTTTACAGACACCCACACGAACGCTTTCTTTTCATAAGGTCCTCTGCACTTTTGCATTTCAATCAAATTTGTTTATGCAGAATCGACATTTAATAGTGCTAATTGCACTCCAGTCAAATTGCCATGATTGCAGAAATGAAGCAATTTTCTAAGCTCCGTGCCTGGGATTTGAAGAAATTGTTTTATATTCACCTCTCCATAGGTGGGGATTTAAGGCACTCGCCTTTGCACAAATTGCACTTGGACTGACTGGCAGCATTCAGGCTCCATAATGGAGCATTATTTGGCCGTTTTGAATACTGTAATGTACAGCTTTTGGCAAGAGCCATTCTCCAGAAAATTGCTTTAACTTTTAAAGGGATGATTTTTCGCTCCAAAGCGGGCCATTGTTACATCATGTCATTACCCCTAAATGTTTTAACAGCCCTCGCAACACATTGGCATAATGCATTGATCTTTATTTTAAAAAACGGAATAGAAATGAAACGTCTTAGGCGGAAAACACATAACCGTTGACAGAAACAGGTTGATAGCCGAAGTTTAACGCGGACGTCGTATGTTCTATTAACATTAATCAGATCGAGTCCCATTGTATTTTTCTCCTATTTCTGAGAATCTATAAGCAGAATGCCTCTTCATTTTAGCTTTATGTAATCCAATATTTGGTGCTGACGCATTCAAAAAACTGTCAAATGGTTGAAAACACTAAAAATACTGGTAACCCGAAATCAGATGTACCGCGCAGCCCACAACAAACATGTGTGACACCAAATGCTATACGTTTAACTGCCTAAAATCGCTTCACTCCTCCCTCTTCTGTTCCAGGGCCGGTCAGTACACCCCTCTCTTGTATTTTTATACATTCATTTCACAGACACACACACACGCACACATACACACGCGCACACACATACACAGTCGTATAAATCACCTGGATGCCAAAGTTGAATCTAAGCATAGATAATTCACCTGTTGTAAGAGAGCCTTTCATGGTCGAGGGAATTACCCACGCGTCTTCTGTACTGGTAGCTCTTCTGACAAATTATCCAAGAGGTGATAAAGTCCGCCTGATCGCGATTACCGTGGGTCCCGTGGGTAAGCTTCACTTTGTTTCATGCTTGATGTAAAGCCTAAGTTGGCAATTGAACTTGCCATCCGTAGATGGGAATCGGGAGCGGTAACATTTTGGATGAAAAGACATCACAGAAATCCAATGAATTTTTCCAACAAGTACGCATAGATATGCTAGGCTTTTGTCATAGATATTTTACAACAACGATCCAAATTGCTGCCTTCCCTTCCTGACAAAACACACGATCATTTTAAATTGTTCGGTGCCGCTCAATGTCACGAAAGTCATGTTCTAATAAATGCGTTTGCACCAGCAGATATTTAATAACAATAAATTATGTTGTATCAGAACGTAGAATTTCACGTTTGCAACGAGTGCATGAACGAAGGGTAACCATGTAATTAATTACCGTCGGAAGATAAACTTCAAAAAAGATGTAATTCGTTTTGTGTGCGCTTCCAATAATCTATCATTGCTGCTATACAGCCTGATCCTGTATCTGAAAAATAAAAAGGAATAACGGAATTTCAAGAGCTACAGAAAACTACGATTTCCCCTGGTGGCACAAACGCACTTCTAAGTACTTCCCAAATGTATCTCCACAGTTTCGTGCTTACCCCCTTTAGAGAAGCGGCGCCTTTTAAACAACGATACTGAACCAAAGTCGAAAATGTAAGGATAAATTGAAGCTTGGTGGGAAAATGTATGTATATAAAACCTAAAGATACCAGGGCGTTTGTGCTTGAAAGACGAGTCCATGCAACAGTAATTGATTGACGTGTAGCTGTAGCGCTTCTGTCTCCTCCAAATCTTTTATTGGCTGAGCCTCTTCTCCTTGCTAGGCTTCGAGCGTTTAGATTGGCTGTGTGCTCCGGCCAGCTGTACTTCAAAGAACGCGCTCTCTACAACTAGGTAGTTAGGAGCTCCGAGCCAAGTGTAATCAGTCGTGTAACTGCAGAAAGGCGGACAGTGTTTAAGTCGGATCGAAAAAGTGCCGTTTCGTTGTTGTGACCAGTTCAAAACAACACAGGCCCTGGATATGGCTACGTCTATACTTGGGGTAAGCAGAAGAAAATATATCATCTTTTGCGCGTAAAAGTACAAAACGGTTGCGATTTGTTCTTTCTTACATATCACAAATAGAATCCAAAGTCAATGGTAGCCTATTTGTTTCTGCGTTTTAGTTTCTTTGTTTTGATTGTGGTCGTTTGTTTCTCTTTGTAATTGTTTTTCCTTTACAATTAATTTTGGTTTCAGTTGGTAACGAATGGTGACGTATTATTTTCAGTATTCTGAATTTCTGTGTCCGACAGGTACTTGCTTATACAAAAGAGAAAAAGTAACGTTGAAACATCGATAACGATTAAAAACATAGATTAAGATAATGATTAAATATAAATGTTAACCTCAACAATATGCTTCCTAATCCAGACACCCCGAGAACATTTAAGTGGTATAATTTATATAAAACATTACTGAATGAATGTGGGAATATTTTGGTATGGTACCGAAAGTAAAAACTATATGTGTGACAAATTGCGATTGCTTGGTTACCTCCATTTCAAAAGGAAATGGCGAATTTCGAGTGTTGCCGTTTGATCGCTGTAATAAAAAGTTTATGAACTCTTCTCTTGCCAGGAAGAACCACGATTTGGAACTACCCCCTTAGCTATGCTGGCTGCAACTTGTAACAAAATTGGTAACACCAGTCCCCTTACCACTTTACCCGATTCCAGCGCTTTTGCGAAAGGTGGATTTCATCCCTGGAAAAGATCTTCCTCCAGTTGCAATTTAGGATCCACCCTCCCCGGATTCGCCGTGGCGACAAGCCGAGGATCGACCGGACTAACGTCGACCACAGGCACGGGCAACAGCGCCTTCTGCTTAGCCTCCACATCCCCGACCTCCTCGGCGTTTACCACAGAGTACAGCAGTCTGTTTTCCAACTCGGCGAGCGTATCCTCGCAGGAGTCAGGACAGTCAGCATTCATCTCCAAAGTCCACACTTCGGCGGAGACCTTGTACCCGAGGGTAGGGATGGCGCACCCCTACGAGTCGTGGTACAAGTCCGGCTTTCACTCGACCATCTCTGGGGAGGTCGCTAACGGGGCGTCCTCGTGGTGGGACGTCCACACCAACCCGAGCTCCTGGCTCGAGGTCCAAAACCCGGCCAGCACGCTGCAGACCTCTTTGCACTCTGGAACTCCCCAAGCCATACACTCTCAGCTGAGCGGCTACAATCCAGATTTCTCCACGTTGACGCACTCCGCCTTCAGCTCCACTGGGATAAGCCCCACGGCGTCCCACCTTCTGTCCACCAGTCAGCACCTGTTGACGCAGGAAGGTTTTAAGACCGTGATTCCCACGTACACGGACTCTCCCGCCGCCAACGCCATGATCTCAGGAGCTAGTACGGGTATAGGGGGCTCATCGCGGTCCTCGAGGAGGTACTCCGGCAGGGCAACGTGTGACTGCCCGAACTGTCAAGAGGCCGAGAGACTCGGGCCTGCCGGTGCGAGCCTCCGGAGGAAGGGACTCCACAGCTGCCACATACCTGGCTGCGGCAAGGTGTACGGCAAAACATCTCACCTGAAGGCCCATCTGAGGTGGCACACCGGGGAGCGGCCGTTCGTCTGCAACTGGCTTTTTTGTGGCAAAAGGTTCACGAGGTCCGACGAGCTCCAGAGACACCTGCGCACGCACACCGGGGAAAAAAGATTCGCGTGTCCGGTGTGCAACAAGCGCTTCATGCGGAGCGACCATTTGAGCAAGCACATAAAAACCCACACCGTCGGAGGAGGCGGCAAAAAGGGGAGCGATAGCGACACCGACACCAGTAACCTGGAGACCCCCAGGTCCGAGTCCCCGGAACTTATTTTAGAGGGGGTAAACGCCAGCAGAGTCACGGTCAAGGATCCCTCTCCGCACAACGACTCGTAAATCTCTTATGAGCCATGAAATGCAAATGACCTCGAAGATTAATTTAAAGAAAAGAAATAAGTCACCTAAATGGCACATTTTTACTCAAAAAACGGGTCTGGGATTTGTGAAACACTGTAGGCTTCGAAAGGTGATCTTTACAAGAAGATTTCATATTTTAAACGCAAAACCTTTTATAATTCAATCCAATTCACAACACACGGTAATATAAAATATTTTTAAAAAACCTTAAACATCTTCTGAGATACAAATGACCTATATTATATAAGAATGACTGAGCGTCTTTCAGACAATTCAAGAAAGACTATGTAAGAGATTAAACGAATGACTTTTGTATGGATAATTGCGCAAAAAGGTGAGCAAGACCTATATGAACTTGTGAAACAATGTATATTGTTGACATTCATTGTGTACATATAACTACCATGAGGAACGTGTTATAGTTCTTGTAAATGTTGATTATGATCGTTTTGTCCGTGGTTTGGTTCCTGAAAATCAGGGATATCTCCTTTCCTTTCGATGCACTTTGTGGATATCAGTATGTATGTAAACAACTATTTAAAGACGAGTTAATCATTTCTTTTTTTCCGAGCCTCTTACATTCTGAAAATATTCTAAACATTTACTTGTATTAAAAGACAAGTATAAACCTTTCATTTTCTTATTATTAAAGGGATCTACATCAAATCCAAAGCGTTCTTTGTTTGATGAGGCGGATTCATTCCTTTTTAATTTCATAATGCTTTCTATTTTATGCACTTAGTAGTAAAAAATATGACTTTTAAAGCGCAAAATATAGCGAATCAATTTTACGAACTGTTCTCGAGTGACGGGTCAATCTGTTTACATTTTTATGATTGACGAATGTAGAATGCATAACGCTTCTGTACCAAAATCAATCATATGCCGCCGATTGAAACAATCACACGTTGACAAAAAGTTTTCTCGGCGGGATACATCAATAGTTAATATCCCAGAACAGACATTTCATGCCCAAATGAAAATCTTGTTAAATGTTATTAATTATGACTTGGAGCACAGAACAGCCCCCCGAGTCTTGTATTCCCGATTAGGGATTCGTGTCTTATCAAGTATCTAATTAATCTCCGACACATCATTTATTCGGCCTAGCATCCCTTCGGAAAACTCTCGAGGTTTTCATGACAAAGCTCACTTGAATATCTATTTTAATTGTTTGAATTAACGGCTTAAATTTGCATGTCAGGCGCAGAGATGGCAATCCTAAAATAAATGTAAAACGGTTTTAAGTTTTTTTTTCTTTCTTGCTTTTTTAACGCAACACTTGATTTGATGTTATGGGAAGGCAAATGTTTCTTTCATTTTGAAAAGAAAAAAGAATATATGCAAATGGTGAATTTTAAATGCTTATGTCGCTGCACAGTGAAATGGCGCTCGGATGTTATTTGAATATCTGTAGCCCCGCATTGAAAAGGTTCAAGGATGCTCTCTGACTTCTTTGTGCGTATCCAGTGCAGCGTCCGACTCTAAAGAAAAACCCAGGGAATAATTAGACCACGAGACCGGCCTGGGAACGCGTTAGGGACAGGAATCTCATTTAGACAGCCTCTTTCAAAAACGGCAAGTTAAATTGACCAGAAGGCAATTATTCAGACCAAAATTATTTTCATTTCCCTTTGAGTCTTGACAACTGGCTTTATATCGTAGATAACGTGAAAGGTTTAATAGCATAGGATGCCAACAACGATTTTCTAACGATCTGGTTAAATTAGAAAACTATTGCACGTACATGCACAAGCGTTTTTATTTTTGTTGTTTGCACATAATATTATTTCGCAAACAAGACGACAGTGCATGTGGTGAAATTAATATTTTCCCTCTTACCAAAACCCTCTATTTAACTTAAAACAGTCTTGAAACGTACGGCAACTTTAGAGGATTGGCATTTTACTCTGGACAAAAGGAATGTTGTTGTATTCTAAATTATATAAGAAAATACATTTTATTGCTATTTTCTGAGGGGGAAAAATCTGTCGCAGCAAATAGAAATCGCAGAACACGGTTAGCAATTATATGGTTCCATTAAGTTTTACAAACGGGGGCTGAAAGCGACAAGATCTAAGTGGGATTAAATCTTTGGGGGAGAGAGATCGCCTGGAGCGTCGGACAGTGGCCGTTGTCAGTTACCGCCTTTGTCGGGTTTCTCTGGAATGCCCTCTTGCTGCGCTTTGGGCAGAAGTCATCTTTGTTTTCAAGCGACAATGAAATATATCAAAGAGGGGAGTCCGGGTCCGGCCTCGCGGGGCACAGGGTTATACTAACCAGCTCACTGATCAATGAGCTTGTGCCGCTGTTTTCCTGACTCGGAAAATGCACATATTGCCACAACTCTCCAGCAAAGCCGCTCCACAATCTTTAATTTCTAACAAAAAACATGACAATTTCGCCTGGTCTCTGTTTGCTACAAAATTTGTCATTTTCCTGTAGAGTTGATCGGGGGAAAATATCAACATTTAATGTTACCGATTTTGTTCTGTCAATTATGAAACGATGCACAGTAAAAAAACAAAAAAGAATATTGGAAATGTGATTAATAGGCTATGTGAATTCAAAATTAATTAAAAACGACAAAAAAAATCAGATGCTTCATAAAAATAAACTACTATCAAAAGATGTGCACGTTTTTATTGGCTTGGTTTGTCATGCGTGGTTTAGAAAATTTGGACATAATCATATCATAAATGTATGATACCTTATTAAAATATAATGTGAATGCAATGAAATTCTGTTCATGGGAGAGTACTGACGACGCTCCAAGAATAATATTTTTGTTTACATACAATGCATTCCGGTAGAACTTGTTTTCCATTAGACTGAATTCGTGTTCCTGACACATTAGCGCCACCCTCGGGTTCTGATGAATTTGCAAAACAGGCCACGCGCATGATGGACATTTTTCAGAACATAATATTATATTCCTCACCGTTGTACTGTAAAATCAAATATTGGAATAATTGTGTTATCTACCTCTGATGAATTATCATTCCCATGTTTTGTGCCGGTGATGTCATTTGGGAAAATAAATTCGTTTGTTGCCTCATATTGTTAAAACTAATTTAACTTTATCACACATCATAGACTCATGGAATCATGTGACGTGTTTGTGGTATGCTGTTTGCATAATGGATTTTAAATAACAACATTTGAAACAATGGGTTAAGCATTTTCAGAAATGAACATGAAAGAAAACGGAGAGCTTTCTCGAAGATAAAAAGCAAATGGAACTGGAAGCTAACCTTTTAGCTCAAACCGGGTTACCTGAGTGTTGTAATTACAGTAATTATGTACATCAGAATTATATACTAATTACATTAACATCAGATCATTCTTAATCGAAATCTAATGAGCTAGAGAGGAAGAATTAATCAATGACAACATAAATATGGGCCTTAATAAATACTCATTTAAATTTCGAGAGCGGCACACTGAGAATGCTGAATTTCTAGAATATTTTCTTCCATTTAATCAATATGTTTAACTCACGGTGCTGGTCAATTTGGTTTTGTTATTTCTTTGAATGGTGTCAATTATTACACATTTTCACAATCCATACTTTCCACGAGATTCCACACCCTACTTTATTTAGTTTATGACGCAATGAATATGGCCTACATTTTAGTTTGAGGTCAGTTTGCAAGACTTAAATTCTTTCCCCCTTTTCTGAAAAATACTTCTTCAGGACGGAGGTGTTGCAAAAAATTCCCTGTAAAAGCATGAGGATCTGTACCATGCGGAAAATGAGGCTACGCGTGTTCATCTACTATATAGCTAGCCTATAGCAGCCTAATATACAAGTAACTGATTCAAATACCTGTGTGTTCATGGACACCACGGCGCACTTTGGGATATTTGAAGCGCACCCACCCCAAATAAACTGAAGTACGGCAGTTTCATGTTTGATTCCCAATTATTCATCGGATAAATAATAATACAAAAAAACCTCAAAAGCCTACCGTTCGTGCTTCGAATGTTGGAAAGGAAAACAGCGCAAGTCTCCATACCTTACACGCTTATCACGTCTGACAATTCATTCATTGCACATGGTCGGTTGATGGAAAGGCAGCTCTTCTTGTCTTGAGAAAGGACTGTCCGAACCACCAGAACGCAATAAATAGCCTAAACATTAGAATAACCATCTCAACGGTCGTCTTCTGACATGACTACTTCACTGCGGTTAAATGGTGAAATGTAATTGAAACATTTTACCAGTGTTCTCTTTTTTATCAGTAACCGAGGTGGAAGGAAAAAATGTGAAATGTAGCTTTATAATTTTGCGCCATTTTAAAACACCACATTAGCCTACATATGTTAAAATGGTAGTCTAATTGAAGCTGAAACGTCTAAAATGAATTAGCCCTACGGAACGTATTTCGAAGGGATCATAAGGTAAATGGGTAAAATACATTTGATTTAAATATTATTTTGCTTGATGTCCAATTTTCACATTTCTCTCAAGTTTCATCAGGTAAACAAGAGTGAACTCAGACTTTCAAAAAACCAATATCCTCACACTTCCAAATTAAAATCATTAATTTGCCTACAACCACCACTGATTATAATATCATCCTTTCGATAAAACGAAGAGCTGATTTTGATAGTTTGTAATTGACAAATACAAGAACTATACGGTTACAAACATTCGTTAAAACGTTTTAGCTTAAACCAGGTATGGCAAGAGTTCACGCATACATCAAACACACATCATCACAATCACAGTCAATTCGTATCGTCACTAGCAGGAATCACACTGAACAGATAAAAAATTATAGACCTTGTTCTCAATTTCAAAATTCACATGAAAAAAGTTGAACGTCATACGAAGCACCCTCCAAATTTGGTTAGTTTGTGCGACGGATTTTTGATTTTGCATGGAGTTGTCGGGTAGGCTATCGGTTATCCCAAACTATGACGAAAATAAGTTCATATCATTATAGGCCTACGTCCTGAAAGAAAAGAGAACATGTAACTATTGCTTTTACATTTCTGTAAACTGTCAAGCACATGTCAAGCAACACATTAATCGAAAGTACTGAAAAAATATCCATGTCACCAGCCCGATCGCTTCATTATACAGATTCCTTCAAATTTTAAATCTACTTAAAACGATGATGAAATAGAAGCTATCATCTTTCAACGGCGGCTAAGACAAACACAGCATGTAATGAGAAAGAATGTTCAGCTTGGACCTATAGCAAAAAAAATATAATAATTTAGATGAAGACTGATTTTCTATTCCATACACTCCATTTCATGCAAACGTGAAGGAAAGTGAGCGATCATTCCTTGAACAGGACCGTCTGACCATTTCCCTCAACTATAGTAAAAGCCCTGGCGCCCTCTGCCGGGCAAAAGCAGTCTTGCAGGCGACATTAAAATCCGTTTTTGTGTGTGTGTGTTTTTGTTGCTGTTTTTTTTTTTTTTTTTTTTTTACAAATTTGATAAACATTAGGTTGATATCTTAACTATGCGGTTTAATTAGTTCTTGTAAAAACTGAGATGAAAACAAATTTACAGTAGGGAATCATGCAGCTTATTTACACTGAATAGATGTAACTTTACCAAAATGTTTTACAATTAAAATACATCTGTGTCCATAAGCCCTATGGCTACATTTTTGTCCTTTTTAATTAACAGTCCAGGGTCTCTGCACTCTTTACTCTTTCAGCCATCACTATTGGGTCGGTCCTTTTCTGCTTCTGAGCATTTCCGGGATCTATTCCTGCCTCTGTCCTGTGTGCCTGCTCCTCTCATTTCTTCCTCTCTCCATTTCGGCTCCTGCTTCTGCTCCTGGTCTTCTCTCTTCTCCCCCTCTCTCCTTCTCTGCTCCTGCTTCCCTCTCTTCTCCCCCTGTCTCTATCCCTGCTCCGACTCCTGCTCTTTTCTCCTCTCTTCCTCTCCCTGCTCCTGCTTCTGTCTCTCCTCCTCACCTCTTCATCCCGGCTCTTCTCCTTTCTCCCTCTTTCTGCATCTCTACTCCTGCTTCTCTCTCTCCTCTTCCTCTCCCTGCTCCTACTTCTGTCTCTCCTCCTCACCTCTTCGTCCCTGCTCTTCTCTTTTTTCCCTCTCTCTCCATCTCTACTCCTGCTTCTCTCTCTCCTCTTCCTCTCCCTACTTCTGCTCCTGCTCCTCTCTCTCCTGTTCCTCTCCCTGCTCCTGCTCCGGCTTCTCTCCCTCCCTCTCTGCGCCCTCTCCCCGTCCCTGTCCCTCTCCTTTCTCTCCCCCTCTCTCTCCACGCTGCGGCTGCTCTCTCTCGCGGTGTGCCGCCCGCGTCTCTCCTGTCTGGGCTCCTCGGCGCTCCGCCCCCCTCTCTGCTCGCTCCTGTCCTCCCCGCTCTGACTCCTGCCTGCGAGTTTGGGAGGCCGCCTCCCCTGCCCGCCGCGCTCCGCCTCGCTCTCGCTGTCCGAGCTGCTGCTGTCGCTGGAGGAGTCCCGCCCCCCCGTCTGCCCGCCGGCCTTGCGCTTCCCGCCGGAGTCCGAGTCGCTGGAGGACTCGCTGCTCTCGGTCTTCCTCTCCCGCTTGCCCTTCCCCTTCTTCTTCTTTTTCTTCTTACTCTTCTTCTGCTTTTTATTTCTCTTCTTGGTTTTCTTCTCCAAACGATCCAGTTTCCTTTGAACACAAAGGGGGGGAAAAATGCTTAAAAGAATGCCAACTCTTCAAGAAAAAATACAAAACCTATTGATCAGCCAGACTGCTTGGGCTTAAGCACACCTGCATGGGTCTCCAGCTCTGTAATGAAGCACAGCTATCAGAAAAATCACAACACTGCACTTAGAATGACAACCCATTTTAATTTTTTAGACCATGACTGAATAATATAACATAGCGTCAGCACAATTTTAATCATAAAAATCATATTTGACACTACAGGACATTGGAGTATGCAGTAATAGACATGGGTAACCATGGACACCCTGTTTCTACCTGAGGAGTTTCTGTTTCTGTTTGGTGGTCAGAGACTTCAGAAATTCAACCTCTGGGTCTTCTTCGTCTTCGCTGGCAACAAAGTCCTACAGGAGCGAAAAAAAACATTTTACTACATGCCTAATAATATCACAGTCTGCAGAAAAATAATCAATTCAAACTTAAAAAGCATTATCTTCAGGTGTAATTCATAGCCAAAAAGAGGCAAATCAACATGGATTACAGTGCAGGTAAAAACATCACAGAGCTGATGTCCCCCTCCACCACCCACTGCTTCCTCCGTTAGGGATATAATGAAAAGCTTTATGTGGCCATCGTTGCATTCCTGTTCTTTTCAGCACCCAGCCTCATTAAACCTGCCCAAACCGACTTAACTTCCGCAGGCTGGAGGAGCCGCGCCGCTTGTTCGCGGTAATTGGCCATTTTGCCGCAATCAGGCGCGGATTCAGCGCAGGCCGCGGCGGCCGCCGGGTGTTTTGGTTCCCCCCCGCAGTGGTGGAGAGGGGGGATGATTACCTGCGGCAGGTCGCAAACAGTGGCGTTCCTGCCCAGCACACTCCGCTTCAGTGCGAACCCGCTGTTCCGCATCTCCGCCATCAGCTCCGAGGGGTGCATGGACGGGCCTGCGGGCAAAAATCACAACCTGAGAGTCTCCGCCGGCGCCTGCCCCTCTCCCACCCCCCTGCCGCCCCCCCTCCGCCACTGAGCCGGCTACCTGCCACGAGCCCCCTCATCGGGAAGGGTCAGCCGAATCAACGCGCCCACTTTCAGGCCAGAGCGAATCACGAGGCGCTATTCTCCCTAAGGGGCGACCCCAGGGGGGATTCAGACGCGCGGTATTTGCATTTGTCTGCCGGTGCGGGAGAGGCTCCACTCCAGCACGGCTCCATCTGCAGCGTGCGCCGGACTCTTCCAGAGTGTGCACAGTGTTACCCCACGACCCCCCGCTTCCTGATCTCTGGAGTCAGACAGCCCAGGCCTTGCCGCACAAACGGGCCAGGAAAACACCTCTAAAAACAAAGCGCCCTCTAATCTTCCTGTTAAAATGTGCTGCATTATTCAGTAACATAAAAATAAGAAATTACTGCAGGTTTTCTCCACCGTGAATACCATGCGACAGGCAGTGTATCTCTGTATGAGAAACATTCATTCATACAGTAATATTCAACGCCATCTGTGCTATCATTTTAGTGTTTTTCAGTATCTCTGCAGTTCCACAAACTTATAAAATTGGAAAAAGCAGTCTGTGCAAACATGCACCCTGTGCTGCAAACGGAAAGGGTCGGCTTGTACACTTGCTAAAACAGAGCAACCAAGGGTGAAGTTCTTTTTGTGAACGGGCACACAGGCGAGGTCAGGACATACAGTCCCAGAGGAAGACTGTGCAACGTAGGTACTGCCTTTGTAAAATCAACATTTACTAAAGACTGCTGGAACCCAAGTATTTTTGATGAAAACATACAAGTAAAGACATCATTGTCACATCACATCATTGAGATCTAAATTTTACCTTGCATAACGTGTCAGCCCTCTATTTTTAAGATTTAAAAATCTCTTTCTGATACACTCATTTTATTTGTGATCACAGAAAAGATAAAGGATTAAAGTATTCACCCAGTACAAAATCTTCCACCTGAAGTCCCTGTTTCTTCCATCCTGTTGTGACCTACCTGCCTCACCGGTGGCCATCGAGCTGGCGTTGATCCCAGACAGGCCGAAAAGAGGGCACTCTCTGTCCGTGTTCACATGCCCCCATTTATGACACTTGATGCACCTCACATTGCGTACCTGGAGGGCAGGACTCACAAATTACTATCATAAACATTCTGCACATTGACCAGAAAGCCAGCTCTGTGGACACACTGAAAGATCTGTCTCTGGCATCACTGATTCATGTGTTTACATGTTCGGATTCGCTGGCTTGTTATGTACGTTCAGGGCATGGGCTAAAACAGAACATCAATAGGCAGTTCAGCAACACAGATGACCCCAGGACCTCCTGTTACCAACTGAAATCTCTGATAAAAGGAAGTATGGAGGATGGAAGAAGCACAATCTGACTTTCTGGTCATAATATAGCATATGTCTTATTTTTTAATACCAGTCACATCCACAAATGCAACAGGGACCAACTATGAAAATATCAAAGGCCACTGCATAAGCAAGAAGAATAAAAGAAAGATAAATTTACACAGGGGTATTAGTCAACATTGTCAAGAAAATTTTCTTAGTTGCAATAGGTAGTTTAACAAATATTCAACGGATTAATAAACACAAACGTGTATAAAGAGAGTAATTTCATACCTGAATCCCAAAGGGCTGATCTCTGATATTCATGTCATCCTTTGCATATCTAAAAGGTGAATAAGGACATCATAAATACCTCTAGGAAAGAGACACAAGCCTTTATATTTACCACTGAAAATACAGAAAAAGATGTGAGCAATAACACTTACTTCTCACGAGGGGCAACTTTCTGCCATTCAAACTTGTATTCTGCTTCTCCTTCCTGCAACGAAATAAGAACAGAATCAATTCATAAGTCAGATAATTAATTGGTAAAAAAAAGTTAAGAGTAAACAGAATTTTAGCCATTGAAGTCATAATGAGACACCAGTTGGGTATGTGTGTGTGTGTGTGTGTGTGTTTCTATGTACATACAGACATTTTCATGCAGCAAATATTTATGCAAACACAGGAGTATCACAGGCTGAATCCGCCCCATTGGAAACTGTAATGTTCGTAACTGTCATTACCTCCTTTGTCTCCTCTTCACAGCAGGAAAGCATGTAAAGGAAAACAGAGAGAACAAGTCTGCATTAAGAAGATGACTCTGAGCGGGTTTTTGCCTTGTAAAAAACACTGAAAGCCTGTCCGAGAGCTCACATTTCAGGCCTCACCTTTCGATGCCCCCGGCGGTGCCTCGTACATAAAGTTCAGGCCATTCTTCACACGATTATCACCCATCAACAATCTGAAACAAGACATTTTCACAGCATGCAGCAAGCAATAGAATAAAGATAGACTCTGGTAGATATCAGTATTTCACAAACAATGACGACAATGACAATAATATAATTTCCAGAGTCTCCAGTCATAATGACCCACCTAAAAACTGTCCACAACATATTCCAGGTGTATCAAATGCAGGCTTGAACCAACATGGTTTTGAGCAATGTTTTCAAATGGCAATAAAAAAAACACTAAAGTATGAGACACATGTTCCCTGACTATATCAGGTTCTGTGGTACTGTAATACCTTTGTGCTCCTCTTTTCTCCTTTCTTGCAGTATTAAACAGGGCCCAGTCACTCACAGTATTAACAAAGTGCTGTGAATAATAAAACTACAAATTTCACTGGATATCATCCAGGTGGCCTTATATCACAGCTGTGTTGTACAGCAGTTCACAGCCCTCTCATTTGCACCGCATTTCCCCAACAGTGTATCCTCACAGTGACTCGTCCCCTCACTCCCAAACCCATTAAGGGAGCCCTCCCCACAGGTGACGTCCCCAGATCCAGTGTTGGATTAGGTCTCACTGATTTTTTTTAACCCTAGTCTTGGTTATGCTTTCTGTATACTGTGTACACAGAATACTGCAGACAGTTGGAGTGTCAGCTACAGTCTGACACCTAGTTTTTTTGAAATTCTGACACAGTGCCCAGTCTTAAATTCAGAAATGGTGTCCTGCCTTTCCTGTGATGTAAGCCGGTATAAGTGATGGCTGCAGCGCCTTGGCGAGGCTGTGCGCAGTAAATGGCACTGCATTAAAGCTTTCCCACTCTCTGTGTAGCTCTCACCTGTTGTTGTAGGTTTCCTGTTCTTTCAGGTACGCCTGCATCAGATCCTCCTGTTTCTTCTTCTCGAAAGTTAGTTTCTGTTCCGCTATCCATACCTAGACAACAACATCCACACAGACAGACCTTAAAAACGTTGCCTGGGAGTTCGTAAATATACTGTACAAGACATTTACTCTACGAGATCCCCATCTACAGTGAGAGTAGCAAGTTAAAGGTCACTAACGGAGAGGTGAGAGGAAAGATGAAGGAATGGGGTTGGTTTTAAGTCGAGTCTGCTTGTCTAGACAGTGTGGTTTACTAGCGAACAGCCTACAAATTTTATAAAACGGATTTTTTTTTCCAAATAAGGAACGACTATAGTGGGATGCAATTCAAGTGACTGAAATACACTCTGAGAAATTACAAATACGTATCAATAGCAAGCTAGCTGAGTTAGCTGATGGAAATCAAAATGGGATCAAGAGATAGCTAGCTAGCCAGCTAGCGACCAATCATTATCTATCATAGGCGGCTATCTGAATAGCAAGCCAGTTAGCTCATTACCTTACCGACTAAATTCATAACCTGGTCCACAACTGTTACTTATGACTGCTTACAAGGTAGCTAACGCTATAATTACCACGCCACTCCAGTTGCCTAGTTTGTTGTGCTAGCTAGCTATCGTTACTGAAGAAGTAGCTCGTCTAGCTAAATTTGTTTATGGTAAGAGACGCTCGCTTACCTTCTTTATATTGGACTTTGATGCAGGATGAAAATCCTTCTTACACATGAAATTTGCAAACGACTTCCCCATGTTTAGCTAGGCTGCCAGCTAAAGGGAGAATTTAACGAATAACTACGGTTTACTCCAAGCAAAACTACTCTGAGCGGAATTACGTACTCAGCTGATCAATGATTATTCATCACTAGCGAGTCAGGGCAGTCTTCATTATTTCCTGTTTAAATAAACAGTTCCGGTTTGCGTTTAAATGATAGAAATAAAGAGCTTCTCCTAAACAAGTTTCCGCTCAGTGGTAAAGAGTGTGAATTGCAGCGTGGTGTCTATAAGATCCACCATCTTGATTACTACATTTACAGTGTTGCCTACACCGTAGTTTCCGGGTTGAAAAATGCCCTTTCCCCTCTGCCGTAAAACGGGAGTTTTGGGTCAAGGGGTAGCTTCTGACTTTGATGCCGCAGGTTGCCATCTTTTGAGGCTACGAAGCACGCTATAGTTGTAGATTAGTGAACATTTAAAGACGATCTTTGTTGCATTTGACAGTATTATTGCATTTTCATTAAGATTAATGAAATAATTAATAACCGAAAACCACCACATTGCTAAATGGCGAATTGTGATGGGAGCGATCGTCTCCCCCCCCCCCCCCCCCCCCCCCTTTAGTTATAGTGCGCTTGTGCAGTTGGCCTCAAAGTGACTTCAACGCAGCTCATAACAGAGAGTGACGTTCCAACGCTGTTCCAACACAAGTGTAATTGCTTGGTAGCTGTTTGGCATTTGTGAACTCTGGTCACATGAAGTGAAAGTAACAGGTGAGAGTTGACACGAAGCCGCTGTGAGCAGAACTCAAGTGTTCCATCTGTTATTGGACTGGCTATATCTTAAGACTGCCTGCATCCAGGTGACAGTTTAATAATATTTATAGCTGCTGTGTCTTGGCTGGCTTGGCGCTAGCTATGGCTACTAATGATCTCATTGGCTGGCCAAAAAAAGGCATAGTTCATTGCACTGGTACAGTAAAAACAAGTAATTCTTGCTAGCTGTTCATTCATATTCTTCTTGCTAACTGCCTCTGTTCATGAGTCATCTTAGCCAACTGTAATGGTGATAGCAGACATACAGTTTCCAGCTGCAATAAAAATTTAAAGCACTTGGCCTTTATCATATCAATAAGTGAGTCAGCTAACCATTCAATGTGTTTCCAGAGATTCAGGAGTATGCATACAGATTGTTATTAATAAACTCTGATGTAAGATATAGCATAACAGCTACTCCTGCCCGGTTTGTCAGTCTGACGGCAGCTGGCTTCTCTCTGTCTCCAGGAATGCTCCCCTCCTCGTGCGACACCTTTGTGGCTCTCCCTCCTTCAACAGCAGGGCAGCGTGTCATTTTCGGGAAGAACTCCGACAGGCCCTGCGATGAAGTCCAAGAGGTGGTGTACTTCCCCGCTGCAGACCATCAGGAGGGGGAGAAAGTGGAGGTGAGTGTGTGCTGGGCAGGGCTGGGTAAAAATCTGACCTCTCTGCCCTGTCAGTGGATACGTGAGAATGTCAGAGCTGTTAGCCTGCGCGCTGGCAGTGGAATGGATGTAAATGGATCTCGCTTTTTCATGTTGTTCTTCTGCCCAAGTGCACATACATCAAGATAGAGCAGGCCAGCCACACCTACGCCGTGGTGCTCAGCCGCCCGGCCTGGCTATGGGGAGCTGAAATGGGGGCCAATGAGCACCAGGTGTGCATCGGGAACGAAGCCGTGTGGGGCAGACAGGAAGTTGACGACCAGGAGGCTCTGCTGGGTATGGACCTGGTCAGGTGAGGTTTCATGGTCTGTGAAATGAACCCTGGGCCTCTCTTTCCCCACCCTGCGATGCTGAGCCAAATTTCACTATGTCTTATCAAATGGAAATATTTTGTGTGTAAAGCACACTATGTGATGGTTACACGATTGTCATTTAGCAGACGCTCTTATCCAGAGTGACTTACATCAGTGACAATCTTTACATATTATCCATTTATACAGCCAGATATTTACTGAGGCAATTTTGGGTTAAGTACCTTTTCCAAGGGTACAGCAGCAGTGCCCCAGCAGGGAATCGAACCAACAACCTTTCGGTTGCAAGTCCTGCTCCTTACGACTATGCTACACTGCCACCCCATCACTCCATCACTGTCTTATCAAATGGAAATACTTTGTGTGTAAAGCATGCTTAAAACCCCCTTTAAAAGTGTACACTTTGTGTAAAGGTGCAAAGACTTAGGGGGCCGTGTGTGTCACATGGGCAGAGGAAATGGCGTGTTGTGACTGTCCTGCTGTTTCAGACTTGGGCTGGAGAGGGCGGATACTGCCCAGAAGGCCGTGGATGTGATTGTGGAGCTGCTGGAGAGATATGGGCAGGGAGGGAACTGCATGGAGGACCAGAGCGGCTTCACCTACCACAACAGCTTCCTGATCTCAGACCGGACCGAGGCCTGGGTGCTAGAGACCTCTGGGAAATACTGGGCAGCAGAGAGAGTGGAAGGTAAACACTGCCCCTAGTGGAGAAGTGAAGTATTACCCAGATTAAATCTGTGAAAAAGAAAATGCAACCGTTCACAATGACAAACTAGGCACTTGAAGAATATTAATTGGATGAAGCTTATTTAGGCTGTACAGTTGAAATATGCTTCAGCATGTAAAACTAAATGTTTCCCTTGGTTTAATTTTCACACACCTTAATGGTAGTTAGGTAGGTAAACTGCTTAAACGTGTTCAGAGAATATCCACAGCTGCCTTTATTGACTGCACATTGATAAGCCTCGGTTTGATGTTGTAAGAACAAGACGCTGTTGCCAATCCAAAAGTAGACATACACAGTATCATTCCACTCGTGCTAATAAAATCAGCTGTTAGCTATCCTTGCTTTTTGGAAATGCATGTTTACTTATGCACTTTGGTCATGCCGTTTCAGAAGTCTTTTGACTGCTCCAGACTGAAACTTTTCCCTCTTTTGTGATGCTTTCATTCCAGAGGGATACCGTAATATCTCCAACCAGTACTCAATAACCACCAAGATAGACCGGGAACATCCGGAGATGAGAGAGTATGCCAGGAGTCAAGGCTGGTGGGACGGGAAGGCCGAGTTTAACTTCGCCGGGGTTTACTCCTACACGAACACTGCCAGGATTGAAGCCTCGGGCAGCCGATACTGTGAGGGCCGCAAACTGCTGAAGAAAAGCGAAGGTTACTGCCTTATTAAAGTTACCCTGCTGTGGTACAGAGAGATGAGGTTGGGTACAGCAAGCCTAAAATGGTGAATAAAATGTGTTGAAAAAAGAAATTTTGTTTGATAATCATGAAGTGAAAAATCACATCACATATCCAGAACTTTGGTCACTTTGGTTACTGTCAAGGGTGTCTACAGAACAGCATGCAGTATAATTAAATAAATCTCTAAATGTTAACAAAATGCCACTGTCTGTGTTTACTCAGCCTTTGAGCTTAACCACACACTGTCAAAAAGTGCTGAGTTGCATTTCTGAGCGCTCACATGAGTACAAACCAAGCTTTGGTTCTCTCAGCAGCTGTCTGAGTCACTGACAGTGACTCTCAGCAGCTGTCTGAGTCACTGACAGTGTCTCTCTGTTCGGCAGGACACATCACAGCTGAGACGATGATGGAGATCCTTAGGGACAAGGAGAGTGGCATCAACATGGAGGGGATGTTCATGACGACAGGGAGCATGGTGTCTGCCATACCCCGAGACCCCGGCCTGCCGGGGGTGCACTACTTCACCGCAACCCCAGACCCCGAGAGGTGACGGGACGCGTACAAAAAAGGGGTGTACAGGAGAGAATGCGCTTTAATCTCCCACTTGCCATGTCTCACGGTTCCCAATGTGCGGTAGACCAATTTTTCATCAGAATATCGGGTTCAGTGTTTTCTGCAACGGTGTATGTTGGCTCACTGTAGCTGCCATTAAATGCAGTATGGGAGTATACAGTATGCAATGCAGTATCAGAGACATACCTTCTCAGACTCTCTGATCAATCTTCTTCTTGGGGGCAACAGGTGTTCATTCATGGTTCATGGTACCTCCCCTATATTTGTATTATCCAATTATGCTATGAATGGTGTCCCACACAAACATGGGGAGTTCTCTTTTACACACCAGCATGCCCCTGTAGGTGAAGTTTGCATTAAACCAAACACATGATTGGCACGTGAACGGCAAACTCCACCCACTTACCTCAGTTACCACCACAAAAGTATGCCCACTATGAGAACACTCCTCTCAGTCTTCTCAGTCCTCCCCACTCTTGCTGCGTGAGAGCGACCCACACATACTTTAAGCTGGGATGAGACAAGCAAAGGTGAAAGAGTTAAGGTTTCGTTTTCTCCTGTTCTATATCCCTACATACCTCACAATTGCTTTGACAATGCACACTCTAATCTTTAAAAGAAAAAATACTAACGTCTCACTATCTGTGAAGCTAATTGCTTAACCCTTAAATTGCTTAATTGCTTAACCCTACTAACCCTACTTAACCCTACTACTAGCCTTTTTTGTAAGTTGCTCTGCGTAAGATCGTCAGCAAAATGAAAAAGCTAAATATACCGCAATGGACAGGGAGGATTGGGAAGCCATTTAAAGCTTCTGTGAGGACTAATCTGGCCTCCATCATCCCCAGGTCCGTTTTCAAGCCTTTCATCTTCGTGATGGACATCAAACAGCTGAAGATGACCTGCTCTCCCAGCTTCGGAGCAGATGACCCCGTGAAGAAGACACCCCGCTTCAAGAGCAAGCCGGACCGCAAGCACCCGCTGTTCCTGAAACACGAGGTGGTCGCTGCCATCATCGACAGCATGAAGGTAGACCCCAGCAACCGCCATCTTAGTTTATCCAGTGAGTTTCATTCACATGTTCAAGTTGTGCTGGACAATAAGATGTTAAAATCAGTTTTCAGGATTGTCCTGAAGCTGTGGAGGTTATTTTCCTAATCAGGAACAGGGGGTCAATCTGAAGCTCGAGAAAAAGGGGGTCAATCTGAGCCGGAATCAAAAAGGAAAAACTGGGTGACATTTATGGAGCCCGGTTCAAATTGTGGGTTGGGTCTGGGACAGAACCATTGGCCATTAAGTGGATACTAGATCTATGATTGTGTGATCAGGAGGCTGGGTGATGTATGGACATGCTGAGATGGCATGGCACTAACTTTGACTGTTACCCCACAGGAGAGGGGTAACAAGGTAATGCAGAACATGAGAGAGCTGGAGAAGAAGAAGATGGCCGAAATGGAGGAATATCTCAACAACGGCATAGCAGACCCTACTATGGTTGTACATCTCTTTTCAAACACCACCAAGGATGAGCTAGAGATGTACAAACAATTCTGAGCATGTAACAGGTAGGGTAGTACAGTACAACTTCAGAGGTATTTCTCCTGCCTGGTTTAATGCCTCTCTGTAAAGCACTATTTCTTAGTTGGTTGTTTGAAATGTATGCATACGGTTTTGTATGATCAGAGCACTGTCTTCCAGAGCAGCACATGGTTCCTTTCATGTAGTTTAACAGTTTAATTTTACAGAAGCGCTTTAAATATTAACTTACCAGTAGGAGATCTGAAGTCTGGATTACATTTCAAGTCAAAAGGATGCAGGTCAAAAATGAAACCCTTTCTGGTTTATGTTTTAATGGTTACACATTGAATTTAAATCATTTAATCAGGAGCAGTCTGAGAAGCTGATCTCAGTGTGGCTGCATCGTGAAAGGATTGTATTGTACTTTCTTGCAATCAGTCTCAAAAATTAAAATATCTTGTAAAGACACGGAGACAGACAGTGGTTCCCATTTTGTTTTTATTGCATATTATGGCATTGTTTAACATTAAAGTGCATACCTTTACATGAGGAGAGAATAACATGGTGTCAGTGCAATAAATACTGTTAAGCATCATAAGCCAAAACTTGGTTAAGCTTTAAAGCCAATGTAAATGATCCTTTTTTGTTGCACCCTTTCTACTGTTTGAACCTTTTCTTCCCAAATTAGACCTTAAGGCTTTGTCTCAGGCTGTACATTTCTATAGGGGTTTGCAGCAAGTCAGTTTACTAAGCCACAGTATACCCACCTTTACATTATCCTGATAAGCAATGTGGGTTCAATGACCTAAAAATAAGCTAAACACTCAACAAATTGAGACTGCCTCAAGAGTTCAGCTTGTACGATTCTTTGTGAAACGCCTGTCAAACAACCAAAATGTAGACTTGACCAGCCACAGGCTGCAAAACAGAAATGAGCCAGTGAGTTTTGTTTTCAAGTCACCGCAGGAGAGTAGTCATTTCAGTAGTGAGTTGAGACAACGGCCTCAGAAAGATGCTAAATGCTGCAAATTTATTATCCTTTTAGCTTCTGCAGAAAACTGACCACAGACAGAAAGTCGTTTGTTGGTGTGCGTCAGGGATGCTAAGAAATATATGATACATACATAAATGACGGGTGAACAGCCTAAAGTCTGAGCACACTCTTTTCTGGACCCTGTGCACTCTGGATTTCCAACGGTATTCAGAACATCACCAGCAAAAAAAAAAAGCTCATATGCTTTGTACTTCAGTCATGTCATGATGCACCTTTTAGGTAAACACTCACACCTTGAATGGTGACCCATATGGCTTACGGAGTATGTTTTCCTTTGAATGTCAAATAAAATTTCTTTGAATTCCATTTTGAAATAAACACAACCCTCAAGCACATGTGGAGTCAATGTGCTGAAATGCATATGACAAACTTAATACACTGTACCGAACAAACACTGTCAGAGATAACAGGCTTTTTTTTAACACTTGAACAATAAAATCACTGTTTTGATAATAGTTATTCTGATGAACACGTTACATACTTAACTCATGCTGTATTTATAAAAAACCCAGCTGCCTGAATTCACCATCGCTGGCAAAAAAGTGCAAATGAAATGCTGAACGCACATCAGAATTCTGTTCCGAGTCACATCTTAAAGGATGTCCAGTGTCATGATGTCAGTTGTAGCCTTGACCTCTTTGACCTCTCTTACACAACGCAGACCACTCAGCTGTGAGGCCCTTCACGAGGTTCTCTCAGCTGTGAGTGCCTGGCGCTTCCTGAGGTTTGAAAGTATTATTTTTGAACTTGAGGGAAGTGAAACTTGAAGCACAAGAATAACACGACTGCAGCTGAACGGCGGAGGAAATGCCCTTTGCAACACAACAGACATGAGTGTTTTTAAAGAGGCCTTGAACAAAATCTGCTCTGATTACCAGTTCTTTCGAGTATCACACAGCGGGAGCTGAAATGCATTTTTTAACAGATCTGGGCTCAGCTTGAATTAGTGATGGCGGTTATGGATGAATTCTGATCCAAACTACAATTACAAAAGGGTTACTAAATGAAAGCATCCACCAACATATGTGATATGTACTTAACTCAAAACTCCACATCTTATGGAATGCCCTCTAGTCAAAGTGATTCTTAGCATAGTCTTAGCATCACATATGTTAACCTTTATGGAAGTGTAGCTGGTGAAGTAGGTCACTGTTTAATTAAACTGCTGAGGCCGAGGGCTCCATGCGAATCCCCTGTGGCACAGGCCTCTCGACTGTGGAAGACAGGCGTTTCGTCAGACAGCTCCTCCCTCACGCAGAGAGCGGTAGAGAGATTGTGCTCTGGAAGACGTTTGGTCTGTCTTGCACGGCAGTCCAAAAGACAGGGCCCTGAAAGCACAACTCTCAGGGAGTGCGTCTTTCACTCAGACCAAAGGGAATCTGCGAGATTGTCATTTACTGAACCTAAAAAAATGAGTCACAATAATGTGACTTGTCATCTTTAATGCTGGGACGCCCTGTACCCTAAGGTCCAGTGAACACTCTCCAGGTACTCAGTGCAGTCTGCTTAGTGGCCTCACTGCCGTATAAAGTCCACCCTGGGCGATACGGGCGCCGCCCATGAGTTCATATTCATGTGCGTCGCTGGTCTTGCATCTAATCCCCAGAGTCGCAGGAAGAAAGCAGCAGGTGTGTGTGTTAGACCCTCTTTCGTTCTAACTGTAAGTAAACACTGTATTCTAATGCGCAAGGCAGGGTTAGTCATGTCCAGAAGCAGCTGGTGCCTTTAAAAATCACCTCTGGCTGGAGGTGGTGATCCGCTGCTCCCCAAAGCGCCCGGGACCCCGCAGCGCTCCCGCCGTCCCCCTACCGCTCCGGCCTGCCGCCGTCGGCGAAGCGGTAGTACAGGCCGTCGTCCCGGAAATCCAAGTCGTGGCCAATGTGGCGGAGCACCCCGCCCTCCGCCAGCTGTGTCCCGTACAGCTCGGCCTCGCCCCTGTCCCGCGCCAGGCCCGCGCGCAGCAGCCAGTCCACCAGCTCGCTGCCCAGGAAGGTGCCCACCACGGTCCTCTCCCCACACCTGCGTGTCAGAGGAAGGATTCACCCACCTGGCCTGCTAAGCCAGCGCCAGAGCTGTCAGGTGGAGAGGGAAGAAAGACAAGGAGGGAGGGAGAGAAAGCGGGGAAGAGCACAGGTCGGAAAGGCAGGCACACCACCAGAGGCCGGAAAGCATAAGCAAAGCTCAGGGGAGTGCAGGCATTCGAAAGCGCACTGATGCTTTGGTCACCAGCGTCACACCATTCAGTTAACTTTCATTTGGTGTAGCAGCCTCTGCAGTGAGACTGTCACAGAGCATTTCACAGTGCGGCATTTCTGGAGGGAATTACAAAGTGAGACTCAACTGAAAACACCGAAAAAGGGACTCCTCGTCCCTTCGTAATAGGCAATCGAGATATACTTGAAATATGTGAGAGAGGGTATGTACAGGAGTCGTTCAGTCACAGTCAGGCAGAGAGTGAAGACGTGGGGTTCAGGAAGTCTGTTTCTGTTCTCATGGCTGGGGATGTATGGCCAGGAGAAGAGACAGAATCAAATGGCATGGTGTGATACACTGCAATTTTTTTGAAATTAATATTGACACATGAATTTCGATCAGATTGGTCCAAGTTCTGTGCTATGGTATGGACTTTGGTACTATGGTAAGCATACAGGGAGAAAGGATCCACAAAGATAGCTGATCTAAACTACTAAGGGATTTAAGGGATTTAAAGGAGATCTAAAGCACTATGGGATTTAGGTAAATTCAGCCTTTTAGGGAAATAAAAGGTACAGAATTTGAAATAGCTTGGAACAGAGCAAACAACAGCACATACACATACATATCATACTGCTACATTTACAGTCATGTAACACTGGCATGACAGTGTGAAAAATTGCCTCCCTCTTTGCACAAAAGGCTCAAGTGTGTACTGTTGGAACAAGCGGTTATCGGGGCACATCAGCATCGATGAGACATGGGCATATATTGTGTGCAGAGAGAAAAACAATTGAGCCAAACCCAAGCATACCCATGCGTATTAGAATAAAAGTTATTCTGTGGTTAATGAGACAATCGAGCTGTCCCGCAGGCAGAGAGAGAAGGAGGAGAACCACTGTTTGATTTTACTCCACAGTGCAGGATTGCTACACACTACACAGATAGGCGCTAACTGAAAACCCTCTGCAACGGCGGCTGGCTCAGAAACGTGCTTCACCTCCTCTTCTTCACGATGTCCTGCACACACTGGTCCTTGTGGTAGCGGACGAACTGCGTGCAGGTGAGCCGGATCTCCTCCGACACCGCGGCCTGGGGCTCCTCCGCCCGCTCCCTGCCGTGCCACAGACTGGCCAGCCTGGAGAACATCAGAGCAACGACCACGTTAGGGCCTCAGTGAGAACCTGGGGATCTTACTGCATGACCTTACTTAGTATCTGAGTCTTACTGAAGGCCTTTTTTAGTACTGAGTCTTACTGAAAGACCATATTTCTAACCTTAGTCGTATTGCGAAACTTTACTTAATGCCACAGTCTTACGGGTGTTACTTCATATTCTGAAAAATATATAAATTTTTCGGAAAACTTTTCACAAAGGATTATCAGGTCATCAGAGGCCATTTGCGCTTCTAAAACTGCAGTGGCTTCACTTGTAACCCTAAGTGCTAAAAACTGTAACCCCCCGAAAATACAATGGAAGACGCTTACCTCTTTTTGAATGGGAGGATGATCAAGTGCTTATCCAGCCCAAAAATCCCAAATGAAATAAAGCCCTGAGGAACAGACACTTGGGTGTTACATCGACCTGTACAGGCAAAAGCTCCAGCGTGGGGGTGTTTCCTATCAGGATTGAGTTCCAGGAGACATACCTGTCCAAAATTGGCAACAACACAGAAGAACTGCAGCTCCAAGTAAAGCCTCCCTGGGACGCTGTTAAACAGCCACCACAGGCAGCTGGACAGGTTCTGAAACAGAGCAAACAGGGGGTTGAGAGAGACGAAACGGCTCTCACCACAACACCCACAGCACTCACACACTGCCTCTGCTGCACACAGCTGTCACTGAAGGGAAACAAGCCGTGTGCATGTTACCAGAAAAAAACACGTCTTAGTCTTAAAGGCGTGATCAACTAGGATATTATTAACACCATGGTGACTGTGCATTAGGGTGCAATATATCCCACTGCACTAGCTTGTGATGCCATGAAGAAGTCTCTGTATGTGACTATAAAACTGCCATAATGTCAAGGTAGAAAACAGATGCTGGATGAAAAATGTGTGTAAATAAGAGACAATGCCTACAGACACCTTATGTTTTGTCCTATTCTAAAACCATTGTTTTTCCCCCAAAAGGTGTTCAGGAACAGTTTTTAACCGGTTTGACCCTGCCAACTGAAGCCAGGGGCCAGAATACCTCAGGACCTTGAGTAACATGCTTGTAAAATAACGCAAAACCCCAAGGCAAAGACGTGGTCCTCTATTTTGTCTCAAAAATACACTGAAGCCCTAGGTTTTACGCACATAACACTAGATGGGTGACTAAGGAGTAGGTGAAAACCGAAATCCGCTTCCATTGTTAGGTTCACCCTGGGAATTGTGGGTAAGTAGATGGTGTGACTCACGGCCAGCAGGCTGACGGTGAGAAGCAGGCAGAGCAGCACATGCCGGGCCACCTGTCTGTCGGCCCCCTGCCGCAGCTCCTCTTCTTGGGCCAGCAGGCAGCTAGGGGACTCGCAGTGCGCCCCACACTGGCCTGGAGGAGAAACAACAGGGACAATACTCACTGACTCACTGCTCATGCAAAACACAGAGACATAGCTGGTACACCTGATAAGTCAGGCAAAGTCCACTTCTGGACCAAGGATATCAAATTAGACATGATAGAGGAAGCTGTTTTGAAGGAAACAACTGATACTGCAATCTAAACAGCTAAATGTTCACATTTTCAGAACAAAGTATTGAAATGGGTAAATAATTCACCCGGACACACCTTTGGCAGGACTTCCACTGAGTATAGAAAATTACTGATTGTACACTGCGTCATCTCTCTGGGAGTGCGTCTCATTAACAGGGTCAGTAACAGAACTCACACCTGTTGCAAAACCAGCTTACTGGCTGAGGTTCAAGGAACAAAGTGTGAGAACATAGCTCTTTTAATACGTACTTGAGCTAGAGAAAGATTTGCTAAAGATACACCTCAGGTGACAAGTCGTGTTTTAAATAAGAGACAGAACACAGGGCAAATGCTGAAACAGAAGTCAGGACAGTAAATACGACTGATAACGCTCCCCATTACAGGCAACACCACAGGATAACACAGGATGAAGTGAATGTTAGGTGACTCAGCGGCCTCGGCTGCGGCACGGTACCTGGCTGCACGGGTGATGTGTTGTTCATGTGGGTGCTGACGATCATGTCGGGCATGGGCTCAGCTTGACCACAGTCACACATATGGCACTCTGAACACAGCCGAACACAAGGACCGCACTCGTTAAGAGAAATACACAAACAAAATGACCAAAAAATACACTGCATGCAACACATTAACTATAAATGATATAAATGAATCTTCTGCTGGATTAGAGCTGCATGTAGATTGTAAATATAAATGGAGACCACATGGACAGATGTTCAACCCAGCAGTATCTCAACAGCTCATGCAATGTGGTGGAAGCCATTTTAAAGCCATTTTAAAAAGCCCCGAGGGAGAACAGTGTTCCTCCGGGATCTAGGATCAGCTTAAAGTATTACATGGACATCTGAACCTTAGGAATCCCAAATTCCAAAACCCCCTCGTGAGGGCTCTGCTGCTAGAGATAAAGGGCCAAGGCTCTACAGCAGGGGATTGGCTGGGACACAGCAGGGTGGAGTCGTGGCCTGTCCTGCCCGGGGAAAACAGTGTGTGCGTTCAGTGACCCCTCCACACATCTGGGAGCTGGCGTACCTGTATTAATGCTGCCCGCCGGGGGAGCCGGCTCCAGTGTGGCCTGGCTCTCTGAGTCACTCCGGGGCCTCGGGTCCTCGCCGGTGCCCGAGACGGAGCCCTGCTCCAGGGCCTGGTAGCTGGAGTCCTGGGTCCCCCGGCTGAGGCCCATCAGAGAGCTACCTCCCAGGACGATGCTGCAGGCCAGCACCACCGTGGTAGTGATGATCTGAGGAGAGAGAGGCGCACACAACTACAATCATCTGATCCACCCCCCCTAAATCCCCCTCTAGAAAGGCAGCTCCAGCATGTAAGGAATGAGTTCAGGCTATTCTGGTCAGAGCCCGTCCAGGCTGAGAGGCACTCGCAATCTGTGCCAGACAGCGCAAGGGCCTGACCTCCGTTTTGACAGCAGGCAAATAGCAAGCAGCCACAAAGCAGTCTGCTTTACTATTTATTTTTAACAAAAATATTTTATGTATTTTATTTCATTGTTTATTTTAAACAAAATGTATTCATATGAAATAATTTATAATAATACTAATATCATGTTTGTTTGACTCCATCTGCCCTGTTCCTAATGTCTGGTTTGATTCAAATTTGTTTGTTCTCTCTTTAGCAGCTAAAGGTAGTATGAATATGAATCCCTGTCTGGATGAAACTCTAACGCAGCCCTTTGATCTCAGCGGGAATTCAAGTGAAGCGTGGTATCTGCTTTTCTTCCTCGCCGTGTCTCACCTGGGGTCTTCCGTAGAAGAAGGCGGAGTCAACGTTATCAGTCATCTTCTCCCCAGCGATGAGGAGGATTCCCACACAAAGGGCGGGGATTCTGGGAAAATTCCAGAAGAGGACGCAGTTAGCGGAATGACTCTGCCTCCCTGTTAACCGGGCAACCCTCGAGGGACAGAACAGGACTTACCCCCAGCCCACGATCACGAAGATCCCCGGCCGAACCTTCAGCTCATCATCCTTCTTCATCAGCAGCAGGGAGAGGGCGATCAGGCCTGAAACAACCAGAGCAGCTCCTCTCTGACACACGCATGCCATTTCACAATGTCATACCCGCATCAATTGCACACACTCACACACACACACACACACACATACACACACACATACACACACACTCTATACATACACACACACACACACACACACACACACACACACACACATACACACACATACACACACATACACACACATACACACACCTTTCCAGGCTGGGCCACCCAATGATTTCATTACTTTACTGTCATTTAGCAGACGCTCTTATCCAGAGCAACTTGCACAGGTTACAATTTTACACATTATCCACTTACACAGCTGGATATTTAACTGAGACAGTTGTGGGTTAAGCACCTTGCCTAAGGGTGTAACGGCATTGTGCCAGTGGGGAATCGAACTGGCAACCTTTTGGCTGCAAGCCCTACTCATTACCACACCGCAGTCCAAATGATATCGTGTGAGAATGAAAACTGAAAGGTGAAAGTGAGCAAGCGGCTTACCCGTCCACACGTAGGTGCTGTAGAGTGAGGCGTAGAGGAGAGCAAAGGTAAACACCTGGCCCACGAAATTGTCCTGCGTCACGATGAAGTACCACAGGATCATACCCACGCAAACCAGAAACTAGAGGAGCAGACAGGTAAACTGTTTAGAAAAATGGGGCTTGGGAAACCGTCAGGACTGTGACATTGAAGTTTGCTCATTTAACTGGTGTGTAGAGCTTATGAATCTCTTCCATGCTTACACTTCCTGGTTAGTGTCAATGCAGAGAGTAGAATGGCATGCTGTGGGGCCTATTCTAATACAAGACTTGAATTAGTTTCATTATCTTGCCTGGGCCAGGAACAGGTTCATGGTGAGCATGTGTGGGAGTCTCCTGAATTTCTTGCTCAGCAGCATGACGCTGACAGTCCACACCTGCGACACACCCAGACAATTACATTACATTACATTACATGCATTTAGCAGATGCTCTTCTCCAGAGCGACTGTCATCACAACACAACATAAGTGTATCCATTAAAATTTAAATGAGCAACAGTGTCAGACCAGGCTCACAACACTCCCAGACCAGTGAGCGTAACACTACTAAAGCCCTACAAGTTAACTTGTGCACTCCGACAAAAGCCAACTATACTACGATACAGCAGTCCCTAGAACACAAATTCGTAATACATCATAACACTACACATAAAATGAACATCAAACGCAAGAAGCAGCAGGTGTTGGGGGTGGGGATGGAAGTGGAATGTCGCACTGCTGGGAGCTGACTGCACAGCTCATTCATGAATGCACTGAAACCAGCCTGGCGACTTTTCCAACTGTTTCAAAACTCACCCAGGTAGACAAGGATGTTATTCATCTTGGAAAAGCTACACTGAAGCCATAGGCTAATATGTATACCTAATAATGAGATGCACAGTCTTCCACCAGAGACATGGGACAGTGATACGGGTTAATGATGGGAAATGGGGTGATTTGAGCCCACTCGTGTCATCAGATGATTGTGACTGGGAGCCAGAGAAGCAGGACAAACTGGCTGTGTTTCATTGGGGGTAGAGGTGGGTGTGCTGTCAGGGAATGTCTGTGTTTCACTATGGGTAGCAGTGGGTGTGCTGTCAGGGGGTTGCTCGCATGACTACACTCATGAAGAGGTAGGTCTTCATATGCGTCTCTGATGAGTTCAGTCATTTTCTGGTATCAGTGCTGGACTGAATGTTAAAGGTCGCATCACACCACTGAACAGATGGAAGTGCCACTGTGATCCGGAAATCTTCCTGTCTCACTTTGCACCAGACAGTTCCACCCAAACCCAAGCAGTAAAGGTCGGTTACATCATTCCTGCCTACCCCAAACAGACTGGCCCTGCCACACTGCCACAGCCCATAGCACAGTGTCATTCACTGTTCAGTGTGGATGTTTCATCATCGCTGCATTCCTTGTTCCCTCAGAAACCGAAACCATTGTCCCCTGTGATGACTGTAATCTGGATACATCACCACAGCTCTTCCACTGAGAACAGTGATATTGACAGACGCTGGTGAAATAGGCAGACATGAGTGCGCCTTCATTAAGCTCTGTGCTTTACGCTAAGGTTTAAATCCAATCAGGGTGGAACCTAAAAAACACACAAAGGCCAGCTTAGCTTGTTTGTAGAGACCCCAGAACAGGAAGAGCTATCATGTGTTATCAGTGACTCAATGATCAAAACCAGTCAGCCTGTACTGCTGTGGAGGGCAAAGTCTTTTGATTGGTTAATACGACTTGATGACTGATAACACAGAGACTCCAGTGATTACGTTTTTTTTGGAGACCTTCTCTCCCATCACTGCTTGCTTGTAGTTTTCACAATTAAAAAAAAAAAAAGAACAAATGAGGGTTGAAAAAAGGCCTCACCAGAGCCACCAAGCTGATGATGCTTATGTTGAAGCTGACGTTCTGCAGCGCGGCCATCAGGGGCTTGGGGTCCATCCCCGGGATCGTCAGCAGCCAGGCGGAAACGTACATGATCGGGGCGGAGAGAAACGTGCTTATCACCATTCCCGAGGTGACCTGCAGGGGGAGCAATTTCACACCGGTTACACTCCCTCACACAACACGAGGACAGTGAGAAGACAAACACGACACTGAGAAGCAGGGCTGTGAGAGCCACAGACTGGGAACCATGTCCCTTTCTTCTCCCCCGACTCCGCCCGCCTCCGCCCGCCCCTCACCACTTGGATCTCCATGTTGTAGTGGGCGGCGTAGATGGCCACGCTGGGCGCCGTGGGGAAGACCCCGTACAGGAAGGCATAGTTGGACAGGCTGCTGTGGTTGGGGGAGCCGCTGTGAGGCCTGTCCAACAGCTCCACCATGTCCCGGCAGATCAGCGGCATCACCAGCCTGAGGACAGACAGAGGACAGAGCGCCCCGCCAATGCGTGAGACCCCGAAACTCCCGCATTACCCTCGAACCTCCACACGTTAGACCCTCAATGAGGGCGGGTGGCATCCCGTCCCCTAACTTACAGCCATGATTTACTTTACACTTCAAAGGCCCCGATAAAAGGGAAATGTGACAGAATGTGCAGGACGAGAACACTTACACAATGTTAACCCGCCGCAATACTGAGCTTAAACAAAAAGCCAACGCCTGTACTTAACTCCTTCCATAAAACTGGCACGCAAAACACTCTTGGTCTTATCTTTGGCCGCTTGAGTCAAAACAAATCTGATCTGTAGGGCTTTGTGTGTGTCAGTGGTTATTGCCAAAATGTTTCACAAGGACACTCATAGTCAGCACTGGTTTCCTCACAGTCCTTGAACAAACAAAAATTGATATTCTAGTGTCCCGTGTGCATAGGTCATACAGAAAGAATGAGACTTGTTGTGTAACTCAATATTTTGCTATATTGTAAGACCTTCCAACAAGTCGTGTTGACTAATACAGACATGCTATATGAGACATGTTTTTACCTTACAGGCCCAGACCTGTATGTTGTTGAGGACTGTATAATTAGAGTTAAGTATACTCTTAATGTTAGATTACAAGCAAAAGGTTGCTGAGGGGACCCCCATATCAGCACAAATTATTGGCTGAAGCCATTCACAGAGTGATACGCAGATATTTGTTTCCACAAATGGTGACAGACCACAGATTACTATTACTACTTCACTTGTCCAGGACAGTCTCACTGTCTGGAAATCAATCCTTCACACATAGTAGCTGAATTTTCACTCGTGCCCCAGCTATACGAATAGGACTTTTACTCATAACCCTCTAGTAACCAGCGGCTGTGGTCATGAGTTGGGTGTTCTGTCCGCTACTTTACCCATTTGGCTGTGCAGTGCATGCTCGACTTCACTCTTTATCTGCCCTCTCCCAAACGCCAGCAGCCAGCTCTGCAGAGAACGTCAGCCCTCTTTTTCAGACAGAGGACTTTTTAATAATGGTCATACAGCCTTACTTTGACAGAGAGGGAAATTCTGTGTTTGAGGACGGCACCGTCCACCCGCAGGGCTGTACTCACAGCTTGGCCGTGATGAGCAGAATCAGCGCCACCACGGTGGACCGGGTCAGCTTCCCCAGCTGGCCCACCATGGTCAGGCCCAGGTAGAAGAGCGCCGCCCCGCCGAAGGAGTTGGCCAGGCCGTCCACGAACTCGCCCATGAAAACGGGCACCTTCTGGCCCAGCAGGAAGTGCGAGGCGATGCCCACGATCACCATGAAGACGATGGGGTTCTTCAGCACCTGCAGGCCCACCAGGCCCACGATCTGCAGCTTGCTCCGCTGCCGGTCCCGGTTCTCCCGCCACTTCTGGACCTCGCAGAGGGCGAACCCGATCGGGTTCAGGAGCATCAGAGACACCGGCGCCACCAGGTAGATGTACTGCAGGTACTCAGGGTAGGTGTTTCTGTACAGGGCCTCAACTGTAAGCAGGGGACAGGTTACACTTTTAATGGGACAAAGCCAACAAGAACATTGTATAATCAGTGTCTTTATGTACATGTACATGCGTTCTCATGTATCAATTGTGTAAATTTGTTCTCACATGTTCTCATGGACAACCCATGTCACTCCATAGTAGAGTAAACGAGTAAAAACAGCTATTAGTGGAAATTATGCAGGAGTGCGTAGCACAATGTTCTAACACTAAAATACAGATGAACAAAATTCCAAAAGATGCACAGCCTTTTGTACAGTGATTCATTCCCATTTTTAGTTTCATGCAAGAGTCGTAACAGATACGTTTTGCAAACTTAATAGGTCGAGACTTGCTCACACTTAAAAAACACTGTTACCCACTCAACAATGACCTTACGTTAACAAGCTTCTGTTGAATTATTGAGTGAGTCATTTAACGTGACACCAGCCTTTCCCTGGTATGTTTACAAGGCTGTGAGCCCCTCTGTCTCTTTTTTTTTTTTGCAAATACACATTCACCTGGGACTTCTGGACATGCTACGTCCAAGAAATAAGAGTGATTCAATTTTCAAAAAAAAATCTTTTCTCCCCTTTTTGCAAAGTTAAGAAAGAATAATTACAACAAGGCACCTTCTAAAATCAAAACTAAAATTCTTCAGTGGCTAGCTGGTCACCTGAAGTATCCTTGATACTCATATACTCATAGTATAAAATGACTGCAGGACTTCATGAACTGCGACAGCTATGCACTACTGTCTGAAACCTAATGATGGATGTTTGAGGAAGCCCTCTGAAATAGAGTACCTGAAACTTATTCTTAGACACAGACATCAAGTAACCAAACAAGCTGGCAAAAGGATTACTTTCTCAAACTGAAAGCTGCACCACTTCCTCTAATTGTGTACCATGAGTCTAGGTGGGGAAACCTGCCTGGGAAAGTCCAACACAAAGGCAGAAATTTCCCAATCAATACAGGGTGAGACAAGCAGGGCTGGTTTCAGCTCCTTTAAGGGATGTAATGTAACTACCATGCTTCCCAATGAAGCACAATAGTTACACTGCATTATAGGTAGCAGACACTCTTATCCAGAGCAACTCACACAGTTTACATATAATCCATTTATACAGCTCAAAATTTACTGAAGTTAATTCATGCTAAATGCTAATAATACTGGTAGCACCAAAAGGCTCAATTCACTTTGTAGCAACTCACATAGTTTACACATCATTCTTTCATACAGCTGAATATTTACGGCAGTAAATTGAGGCTAAGTGCCTCGCTCAAGGGCAACCTGCTCAGCCGATGCCACAAATTGTTGCCATGGGTTGAAACGCTTGGTGGTGGACCAGGTGTGAGTGCAGGTGAGTCCGCCCCACCCAAGATAAAGAGATTACATTATTATATTACTGGTGTTTTAGCAAACGGTTTTATCAAGAGCGACTTACATAGGTTCCAATTTTTTGCATGTTACTGATTTATACAGCTGGATGTTTACTGAGGCCAATCTGGGTTAAGTACTTTACCCAAGCATACAGCAGCAGTGCTCCAGTGGGGAATTGAAGCAGCAAACTTTCCGCAAACGTTACGTGCTCCTTACCACTATGCTACACTGCCACAGGCGATTAGCAGACGCTCTTAAGAGATGGGTAGGAGGGAAGGGTACTCACCGATGGGGTACCCCAGGGCAAAGTCGTTGCTCTGCGTGGCGAAGATGGCGAACAGCCCGGCCTTGCTGAGGCGGCTCTCGGGCCCGGCCACCAGCAGCGTCAGCACGCACACGATGGCGAACACCGCCACCTTGGCCACCAGGATGCTCCACAGGAAGGACCAGACCACGTTGCCGAAGTCCAACAGCACCATGTTCTTGAAGAGCAAGGCCGGCAGGGCGAACTTGGACACGAAGTTGCCCAGCCCCTTGGCCTGCGCGGGCGTGATGACGCCGCCCCGCCCCGCCGCGTAGCCGCACAGGATAATGCCGAAGCACTCGAGCAGCGCCGGGAAGAGCCGGTCGATTGACATCGCCGGCGCCGAGGGCTCGGCGGACACGTTTTGCCCAAACCGGACCGCGAAAACGGCGTCCATGGCGACCAGGAGCGCAGGCGCCCTCACAGATCAACTACAGGAGCAGAGAGCTACTGCCCAGTCGCTGGCACAAACCATGGCAGCATTACTAACCTCTGCAATATAAAATCAGGAAGGAAGGAAAGCAAATAAGCAAAGGAGGGAGGAAGGAGGAAGCAAATAAGCTTTCATTTCTTTTTAATTCCCCTTAAATGAGTCACCTTTTAAACCACAATAAAGAATTACACAGATCCATGACAGAGTTCTTCAATAGCATACAAATGTCACAGGATTTATTATACTCTAATAATGAGTGACATGAATAATCTTGACGGGGAACTGCATGATGTGGAGCAATATTAACATAAATACAAGGGCTGGATGGTTATAGATTTCGCATGTATTGCATCTTTGAAAATACTGGTACAACTGAACCATAAATGTTAAACATTACATATTGCCTGCACAGACAGTTGTTCTGCAAAATTCAGATGCAAAGCTGTGCTCATCTCGGTTTATATGGAGTATAAAAACACCTGTTGTAGAACTGTAAGTATTCTACAACAGGTTTGTAAAAAAGGGTCCACAGAATCTGGAAGTTAGGTTTTGCTCAAAATAAATCCGTAAAATAATAACAGAGAGCTGCCGTTTATATCTCTATCGTGCCATGACCAAAATGTGAATTATATCTATGATAATGACAAACTGTGTCATTTTTAGACTTTGTGGTAGTGTACGAATGTTACATAATATCATTCCAACTCTCGTTATTTGGCGTGCGCTTGACACTGTCCCTCGTTCTCTCGTTGCCAAGCGATTGCATTTTTTTTCCAGCAGAGGATGTGTACACCTGTCTATCTTAAAGGCAACAAACCATTATCAAGGAAGAGTATACTGCAATACCCTATTTTGGCTACGGGTGCATCTGATGCGGTTGCTCTGTCATTTTCCGTTTCCTTCAGCTTTCAGCACATCGGGAGGCTTGTTTACGCCCTCTCCGGCTACTTCAAGTACAGTCAAATAATGCTGTCCGGTATGTAGTGGGCGAACCACATGTCAGAACTAGACCTGCAAGCCGATCAGGTCTAACTTGCAACATCAACTTGCCAAATACTAGAAGAGGCAGTCAACTTTCAGCCTACAACAGCAATTCGTTCGTGGTCGTTTCTTGGTTACTTAGCTAAAGTTAGCTACATACTGTACCTTAAAATAGAAAATAAAAAATTACAGAATTTGTGTTTTGAAGTCAAGGGTAGTTAATGCAACTACACATGATGTTCCCACTAGGGTAAGAAAACTGCTCTAGCTTGCTACGTTCTATGTCTTATTAGCTAACTAATTCTCAGTCTCACACACAGCAAAGTAGGTATGACAGCTAGCTAAATTTGTTGACGTATGGCCACCAGTGTTTCAGTATCAGCATGTTAGCTTGCTGCCTGAATGAAACAACCAATCGGTGAGCTAGCATTAGTTCCTTTAGCTTTTAGTCCAGGTACAAGAAGCTAGCTATACCCATAAGTCCTTAACTCTTCTTCTTGGAAGGAAAAGAATGCCATTTTAACGTTCTGGTAATGCCAACGTTAGCTAGCTGTACATTTATTCATGTGGCGATCAGCTTTAAAATGGCTATGTTAAACTCTTCTCGCTGCCGAGCTGACATGAGTCTATGTGAAAGAGAAAGCTTTTCGAGAATTGCTTTAGAATTCTAGAATCTAGAATTTAGAATCTGGCTAACCGTGGGGCGTCTACGCTACCTAGCTAGCCTATATATGGTTTAGCATGAAAGTTATACGATGACAAGCTAACGTCGAGTGATCAAACGTGTATTTATTATATAACATTACGTTGGGGAGCCAACTCACCTCTCAGCTTTCACGATGAACACGTTGGAGTGATGCTGTCGACTGACTAGCTCGCAAGCCACACGTTGAGCGTCTCGCTGGGGTTTTTTGGTGTGGTAACGTTACAGCTGCGCCAATGGATAGGCTGTATTGGGCGGGGAAATTCTGCCGATCTGTACGTCAGTGGGAGAAAAACAACGTGCTGTGGCTTTCTCTCAGCGTGGTCCGAGAAGATAATTGTGTTAATAATATGTGTCAAATTATTACTGATTATGTCAACAATCGCTTGCACCAGACAGTTTTTGCGTTGCTCTAGATACTGCCATTCCCCATATCACACATTTCTGGTACTTACAGTATTTTCTTACACAGTACACCTCTAGCTAATAAGTCACATTTCCGAAACGAAATATCTAACGTAGCCTAATATTTAAAATGCTCATTTACGACAAAATATTCAAAATGGTCGCTAGCTATCTCTGGTTTGACATTATAGCAGTGGCGCTGCCATAGAATTTCCTAGCTAACGTAGCGCTAGCCTGTAATGCAATTTTGCACTCTCTTTAATAGTTAAAGCTGTAACGTTACATACACGTTAATATACGTTAATATTTAGCCATTGCAGTAAATGCATTGCGTCATGTTTCCAAACAGGGTATTTCTACCTACTACGGTGAGATGAGTACTAGCTTCCTGTCAGGTGGGTGGTCTAGCATTACTGGGTATCAAATCAAAATTATATTCTCATTTTAATTTCTTAAATCACAGCTATAATTTGGTATGGTTGTTACCTCCAGCGTTTGTCCTTCAATGGCACCTCCGGTTACGGCTGCTGAATCAGTTTGAACCGCCTGTGCCTCTTTGATATCGCTCCCGTGTCGTGGGTTACGACATCCCGAGTTCCATAATATCGCCATTTCAGCAACGACCAGTAGAAGGGGCTATTGCGCGCTATTGTCGATAATAACCGTCATTTGAACAGAAGTGGTCATGAGTACATGCTTCCACGGGAACATTGCGTTCGCATCCTTAGGAGCGGAGTTAGAAAACACACATTCCCGGATGTTACAGACTTTGTTTTTATTTGGAAACCCCAATCTGGCAAAAAATACATGAAACATAAAATATTTGGAATCTTACACAAAAAAACATTTTGGTGTGAAAAACAAGTGAGACATGATAAAAAAGTGACGACCCCTTGGTGCAGATGTGCATCTAGCAAGAGATTCAATACCTTTGTCAAGATGTCCACGACCTGTTAAAAGTACCAAAATAAGTCCTATTTGAACAATAATGTAAGGAACAGATGACTCACACTGGAAAAAAGAAAATCAGCTCTACCATCTACAGACATTGTGCCAAGTGACCACCTAAACACGTGCACCTCTCACAGGTGTACATTTAAATATGACTTTATAACAAAAGTCTAATGAGCCTATTGCATATCTTCTTTTCATGTTTGGCCCAAAGACCAAGATCTTTGGTCCAGGGTTTGCAACTCGGCTCTTATTCCTTCTGAACCGAATCACTCCTCTTTACATAAATAATTTTCATTCCATTTAAATAATAATGCAAGAGTTGATATTCTTTTCGTTCAGCACTTACAAGCACGTACAACACACCATCGTTCAATCAAACTGCATTAACACTGATGAGTCATGCATACAGGACATTTTTCATACTAAAGCCTGATCAAAAAGGACCACATGTTAGTCGCACCGTTCATTCTAAACATAATTTGTAAAAGAGGGAAGGGATTCTGGGAATGATTGTAGATACAGTTCATGCATTAGGACGAATAACAGAGTGTGCATGTATGTGGAAGACAGAGGGAGAGTAATACTGTTATCAAAAAACTAAAGTCTATTCGGTTTGGACCAATAATGACGTGGAAAAAAAAAGAAAACAAAAACAGCTATGCTAACGTAATCCTTCTCTTGGTTCAGTGCTGAAGTCCTTCATCGTTTCCTTCTTTTTTTTCCCCCTCACTGGAGATAAAAATGTGCAGGCTTCCCCGTGGCTCCACGCCGAAGAACTACGTGACACTTCGTTTATATCTGTTTTGATGTGAACTCTCTCCGCCAGGGAGGGAGGGTGTTCGCTTTCAAAAAAAAAAAAAAAAAATTAAGGCACTTGATTATGGACTTCAAACTAGCGGCACAGGCCGAGTTCATGACGAAAGCAGGACAAACAGGAGACAATCTGAACCCATAGCCTGCTCCAGCATGGGCACTGAAAGACTGCGTTAGGCCTACCTGCCACGTCTGCAAAAATGCCGATTATTGCCTTTCGAGCTCCACTGTGATTAATAGTGCATAGAGACTGAAAAAGAGTGTCAAGCTAGCAGAGAGAAAATCTTCAAAACAAAAAAAAAAAAACAAAAACGACAAAAAAAGGCAAATCGGACAGCCTGCCAGAGTGGGTGAATGCGCACAGGTCCCGCTTTTGTAAACAGTTACATTTGGGAGTTTTTCGAAGATACACCTAACTCCAGAAGAACCTAAGGCTTAAGAGGACCGGCTGTAAACTCAACAGCAATCCATAACAATCTGGGCCATGTAGGAGGAGCTGGCCAAGGCCGACACCCTTCCTGCAGAGAAAAGAGGAGGGGAGGGGAGGGAGGGGGAGAGAGGGGGAAGGAGGGGGAGAGAGGGGGAAGGAGAGGGAGAGGGAGAGAGGGAGAGAGGGAGGGAGAGAGAGGAGCCGACAGGTCTCCATCAGGACAGGGCAGGGGAGGGGAGGGGGCAGTGACAAGGGACAGGACCGGGGGTTGGGGCGGAGGTCCAAAAGCGACCGTTCCTCTGGGACAGCTGGCCTCCCTTCACCTCGGGATGGGTGGCAGCGGAGGCGCGCCCCTCTCCTTCTTTCCGGAGCCTGGAGGCACACAAACACAGCACACCTGTCAGATGGGGCTCGGCGGAGGCCAGGTGGAGGAGTTCTCCTGCCCCCAGCGGTATACATTCCGGGACAGGACGGGGGGTGCCTGACTTACCTCTGTTCTCGTTTTTGGCCATCTTGCTGGGGTAGGTCTTCTGAAAGGGCACGTAGGGCTCTGGCGGGGGCAGGTCCGCCAGCGGGTGGAAGGAGAACCTGCTCTCCCAGTCATCTGCAGGACACACAGGTGCGAGGTCTCACCAACAGGCCAAAACACATTATGAAGGGGTCACTTCTACTGTGTCAGTGCTGAGAAGGCAGTGCGCAGATCCACTGACCTTTATCACGTGTGGATTGGTCAGTGTATAAGATGGTCTCTGAATAAGATGAACCATCCAGATTACATGCTCAGTGCATCTGCACAGCATTGATCCAAAAAAAAAAAAAAATCTTTCAGTTGTGCAGACAACCTCCATCCAAGCTTTACTGGTCAGCAGCAAAACTTTGACATTATTTAACTTTCACAGCTGCACTTTGTAAATGATGTCTTTTCCCCTTACAACCTGAGTGACGAACAGATATTAGCACTGACGTATTTTTCATTTCATTTACAAGTTATGTCTACCAATTCTCGAAAGGACTTTTCTTAAATAACCACCAGGTGGTGTTACAAACTCTGAAGTAGAAAGGCATCTCGTCAACACTCATGAAGGCCAAAACAATGCTGTATTTTCCACTTTGATCCACCAAGATCATCAATATAATTACGTTGACAGGCAAGACACAGTAGTACATGATGCAGATTGTGTGATCATATCGACTGCTCCCTCCGTGTTTGTTTTAGCAGGTGAATAGTAGTTATGTGTTCAGAGCTGCACTGTGAAACCCTCAGAGAGTAAACTTATTACGGCAAACCCGATTACATCAGGTCTGCTGGCTTTCAAAGAGAAATGCGCAATTACATTACGAATACATTTTCCTAAATCAAATTTATCTGTGTTTGCCCATTTTGTAAATGTGCTTAGAGACCGAATTGGAACACACTTCAAACAGGGCAGGTCCTTAAGGGCACAAGGAGGGCATGTAGCTGCAGGCATGGAATTCTGGGAAGGCCAGCTCCAGGTTCTGGAGGGTTTGTATGTGGCGCCTGCGTCCACAGCCGCCCACGCTCTTACCCGCAGGGGGATGGCAGTTCTGGAATCCGTTCCCCATGGGGGGCGGGGGAGGCAGGGGGCCCCCTCCTCCTGTCCGGTCGGGCGGGAGGGGCGGTCTGTGTCCCCCTCCTCGGGGAGGCTCGGTTTCTGGTCGCATCGGCGGGGGAGGGGCTGGCGATGACCTCACGCTTCCTCCGCCCCTGGACCCCGGAGGTGGGGGCGGGAGGGGACCTGAGACATTGCAGACGATCAGCAGAGATCTGTGCTAAGGCTCTTCCAGATAAAACATGAGAGACACGCCATTTTGGAACAGATGGAACCTTTTAGATCAATTGTCTTTAACACTTATTCCTGCTCTGAGAGCATTTTTATGGGGTGACAGTGCCATTAAGCATAAATATAACCTTTGTATCAGATTTTAATGTATAAATGTTTCAGATTTTAATGTATAAATGCCATGCTGCAAGGGGGCAAATTGTATGAATATACCATCTGAAGCAGACTGTAGAATATGTGAACATTTTGAATGCAAAACTGCAAGTTTGAGTGACAGAGACTCAAAAGTTACACACACCTTTCTTCTGCAACACACGCTTGAAAAAGAAAGGATCTCAGTGGTCACTCTTACTAAGCTGATCAGAGGCTATAAAACGGAAAAATAAGCTCCTACCTGTGCGGCCTGGTGGGTTTCTGCCCGGCGGGGGCGGCCTCTCATTGGGAGGGGGGGGCAGGGAGCCGCGGCTGGGCGAGGTGGCGGGGGCGTGGGAGTTGAGGGACAGGTTCCTCATGGGCAGCCGGGGGGTGGGCTCGTCGCTGCCGGGTGTGGGGGGGACCGGCGGGGGACCCGGTCTGCCAGGGGGCAGCGGGGGGGCATTGCTAGCGGGAGGTCGGGATGATGGTGGGGGCATGGGCTTGTTATTCATAGAGGGGGGTGGAGGAGGGGGGCCGTCCCGGGGCATGGACGGTCTGTTACTTCCTGGGACAGGAGGGGGGCGGTCATCTGAGGACCTACCAGGGGCTGGGGGGAGAGGGGGACGCCCGCCACCAGGTCCAGAGATGGACGACTGGCGACTGACCGGGCCCCCCCCTGGGGTGGGGGGCAGGCCGGGGCGCCCGTGGAGGCTTGCAGGGGTGGGGGTTGGGGCGGAGCTTGGGGGCCGGCCTCCAGGGATAGGAGGGGGGCCTCCTCCCGGGACTGGGGGCCTACCTCCTCCAGGAATGGGGGGTGGGCCTCCACCAGGGAGAGGGGGTGGGCCTCCTCCAGGAAGAGGAGGCGGGCCTCTGTTCTGAAAGCTGCCCTGACCGGGACGAGGAGTATTGGGCACTGGGGGTGGTCCCCCACCTGGCTCAGGTCTCGGGGGAGTAGCACGGGGTTTGGGTAGGTCGGGTGCGCCACCCCGTGGGACAGGGGGAGCTCCAGGCAGCCGTGGAGGGCCGCCCGCACCCCCACCAAAGGCTTTGGGTCCAGGAGATCTACCACCCGGAGGCAGCATGGGAGGCCTGGCAGCTCCAGAGTCTGAGGACAGAGAGAGGCCAGTGATCAGGAGCGGCCCGTCAAGATTCAGCCAATCATACAGATGAACATAAAGCCATCCAGCCAATCACCTTCAACCTCAGTGTTTTCATTTAAACAGTACTTCTATTCTCCTTACAGCTTACCGTTATTGTCTCTGTTCCCTGCAGATCTCAGCTTCGGCATCCCGCCCTGGAAGAGCCCACCCAGCCCTCCAGCAGCTCCTCCCCCAAACCCTCCACCACCACCCCCTCCTCCACCTCCTCCACCTCCTCCTCCTCCTCCTCCTCCTCCTTTGGGTTCTGTCAAAAATCAAATCGGTGACATTCATTAGTCACTTAAGAGAGAGCCTGAGACTCAGGCGTGCCAGCATCCCACTCACGACACACGGTCAAGCGTTTCTCACACACGCTCACTGTCCACACTCTTCTCTGCTTTAATCCTAAAGTGAAACAAGGAAAGGTCAAGCTGTCATCACAGCTTCTGAGAGATCTGGGACATGAAGGGGATTTTTGATGAATTAACAGAGAATGCTGGTGTACAAATGGCTGGCCCCTTATGCATGTCAACTCTACCGCCACAAGCGGTCTGGTCTGGAAGTGTTGTTAACCTGGTCTGACACTGCTGCTCATTTACCTTGGAGGGATACCCATCTGATCTCTCTGCGCTGGAAGTCGCAATGTAGTGTTGCAATGTAACGTCAGCTGCAACCAGCTACAAAACTGGACAACTATTTCACAGAGGACAGAAGCAATGGTGCCAATAGTGTGTTTAACAGCATGGTGTCATGACCAGTCGGACAGCTATAAATCTCTTCTGTACCAGAGTTTACTTACTGTCGAGTATTGGGGCACTTCTGTCATTGGTTACCGCCTTCTTAAGCCGTGCTCCTTTCGTGATGTCTGAGAGCAGTGCATTTCTTCCTTGCTGTTCAGACTTGTTGAGGGCCGGCTTTTCTGTGTTCGCCTGAAATTCAGTCAAATAAAATACAACAGAAACGGGTGTAATAGCCTACAGTGGACACCAGGTGACACTGTGGTGCAGTGTCAAACGAGGACACCGTGCAGTTGGCAACAAATGGCACTTCGTCTTAAGTACAGAGAGACTGAACAAATGTATGCAATGCATGTATTAGTATTAAGATTGAGATATAATGTATAGTGGCAATATTAGAAGTATAATTCCTTTCCAGAGCACTTTGCAGAGCCACCTTCTCTAAACTATTTGAAAATTGTTTGGCTAATTTTTCCCCATCGCTAATCATTCTTAAATGCCCTTTCACATATGAGCCGCCTGGTATTGGAATCACAAACTGTACATTAGTGTTGTCTCACCGTAACAACCTTAGTCGTGCAGGAGTGCTGGAGTGAGAAATTTTTCAGCTTCTGATGCTTACATGCAGAAAATGGCTATTTTTCACACTACAAGTCCCACAACGCATCACAGTGCAGCTGGCACCAATTGGAGCATAGGTACGACTTCACTGACATCATCCAACCAACTTACTGGCGTCTGATGAACTGCATGGTGCCTGAGATCAGTAAGACAATCCTGAGAAATCCTGGCTGACCCACCCACCCCCACTCCTGGCAGAACTGGGGCAACTTTTTCTGATGCCCTGGGTGCCGGCTGATGGCACGGCTGGGATTAACCCTCGGTCACACAGTTCAGAAACTATGAGTGACCATTTACATTTTCCCAAACACTTATCAATTATCAGGTTTTACATTCAACTACAGAGCATGTGAAAACTCCACATATCCAGAACATCACAGCCTGAACAAATCACCTCTCAGTATGGCATAATATAGCCATATGGCCAGCAACTCCACCCCAAGGGAGCTATCTGCATTTCTTCATCGACCACAACAAATCAAGTTCACGAATCTTTAAAAAAAAAAAAAAACCCATCACAAAACTTTATGAAGAGCTGAATAGCATGGAAATGTTCTCTGGAGATGCAGAGAGTGGGGTTCTGTGGGGTAAATGCTAAGTAAAAGCACTATTTACCGAGCCGAATGTTGGTGGAGGAGCAGGTGGAGGCGGTGGTGGGGGCACTGGCATCTTGTCCCCTCTGTAATCCTCTCACTTCTCACTCCTGCTGGAGAGAATACACACACACACACACACACACACAGACACAGACAGAGAGAGAGAGAGAGAGAGAGAGAGAGCTGTAAGCAAGCTGCTCTTCAGAGAGGAAAAACCGTAAACGCCTATCACAGATTCTAAGATAACACCATATATTAACTCTGGCCTCTCACTTCTCACTCTTGAACCCAGCGCACGCATACTGACTGCTCCCAGTGGGGACGAAAACACAAGCAGCTTTCAGACTGTGACAAGCAGATGACTGAAAATGTGCTGGGGCATAACTATAAACGTTCTTCACAGATTTTACTGCTCTACACTCACTGCATGCCCGAGCTGCGCACATAACATTCATGAGAGCCACATAATGTCCTCACCATGTAATATCACAAGCTTCACGGCCCATCGTAAAACATTATTTGTAAACTTCAAATGATTTAAACACAGTGTTGTGGTCTTAAAACAGCTTTAAAAGAGCCGCTGTTGCAGTTCGGGCAGCAGCGATTTTACTTTGGGATACGGTACTGTGTGTCGTTTAAATCGTTTGAATTTCAACACTCACATTTATGAGATGCCGAGTGAAGCACACAAGGACACATTATGAACACTTTACATGGCCGTTACAACATTCTTGTGTAGTGCTTACACGTTCATTGTGAAAATGAACTGATGCAATGTGTTACAGATTTTAATTCACGTATTTAGAGTTGTTTGATCAAACCTAATGAATCATGATTTTAGTTCAAATGAAAACTCACACATGCCTATACTAATGCTGAAAACAGCACTTTAAAACCACAGGATAGAACTCTCAAATATAATCCAAGTGCATTTGTGAGCAGCAGCGTCACGTAGCTGTCCTAACCACAGTGAAGCATTTAAAAAAAGTACACAAAATGGCCACAAGATACTGTGCTCAATGCTAATGCTACAGATAAAAGTCCTTCCAACGATTCTATCCAAAATGGCTTTTGAAAGAGCTGAACACTTGCATTCTAAGACATCAGTAGCCAATCGGAGCATTTGGTGGACCAGTGCATGTGCAGTGTTCTCAGTAGCCAATCGGAGCGTTTGGTGTACCAGTGCATGTGCAGTGTTCTCAGTAGCCAATCGGAGCGTTTGGTGTACCAGTGCATGTGCAGTGTTCTCAGTAGCCAATCGGAGCGTTTGGTGTGCCACTGCATGTGCAGTGTTCTCAGTAGCCAATCGGAGCGTTTGGTGTGCCACTGCATGTGCAGTGTTCTGTGCAACGCTCTGCAGTGAGGAGGTGCATGCTGCCGATGCGCACTGGATTTGCATGTCAAAAATGAAACAAATGAGATGGCTTCTGCTGGAGGCCCTTCGACTTCCTGTGAAAGTGGTCAACAGGAAGATCCGTGTGCTGAAAGCAAAGCCGCATTCATCCTGTCTCTGAGGCGGCACCTCCCTCCCTCCCTCCTTCCTTCTCACCCTCCTTCCCTCCTTCTCTCTCCCCATCTCTCTCTCTCTCTCATAACTTTGGTTTTTAAAGCAGTGCTCTTTTCCAGACAAATGTAGGGTTTGCCCTCGGCCTTGCTCTCCCTGCAGTTCTAAATATAGTGGAACAGCTGAGTTAACATTAGAATGAGGAGGAATTTGAGAGTTCAACTGAATGGCATCCTACTCTACATACCCACACAGACTTGCCCCACACAGCTGTGACCACAAAACCAACCCCCTTACCCCAAGACCAACACCCCACCCACCCCCACAACCCTACCCCACATAAGCGCACACACAATATGTCCCCATCTAGCACTGGTGTAAAAAATACGTTCCTTCGGTTTACAATGAGCAAAAGATCCATTTCCCAGATACTAATGAGCAAATCCATAACAGGCACCCTCAGTGCTGAATTCCACTGACTGTCTAGACAGAAATCAGAACTTTGTTTAAGCCCCAACCTCCACCTTCACAAGAGGCAAGGGAAGGTACTAACAACAGAAAAGAGTTTCTGTCTGTTGAAGTGTGTTAAGCACATGCAGTACCGAAAACTATTTGCACATTATTAGCTGCTAAATTAGCACAGAGCTTTCACTCTCTCAGGCATTTCGAATTTTGGAATATCCTCCGATCTAATGACCTGGCATAATTTGCAGATTTATCAGACTGCAAAGCAACAGATGCCTTGAGCATGAAAGAATAAACCTGAGAACTCAGTTTTAGGCCTACCCTCTCATTATCTGGAAGGATACACTCTGAACAAATCAATGATAAAGGATGCTATCTTCTGAGCAAATAGTATAATCACTGTATGTGGCTGCTTCAACACAACATTATTCTCCATCTCCGACCCACATACTCCATTGAGTCTCCTCTGCCTAAAGGCCCATTGAAGGGACACAGAAAGCTCCTTCAGTAGAGGATGTATTCTCTCCCAGAAACCCCCTTGTAAAATATGCAGGAAAACATCTTGTGACACTGATCTGACCTCCCATCAGGTTTGATCATGGGAAGACACTGTTCTGCATTCCAGCCCCTCCCCCTAGAAGCTGAACGGCCAGTCAGGCTCTGGCCTACCAGACCATTCATGTATCTGATTGGATGTCCCCGCGCTGTCTTGGGGCCAGTGGCGGACTTCAGGCGTGTGACGCAGAGGGTGGAATGATTCCCCAGTTTCCCCTACACAGCCGCCACATCACCACAGAGCAGCTCGCTGTGCTCTTGGCTCACTCTCACATAAACATCCCTCGCCAGCGTGTCCTTCGCCAGCTCTCCCATGCAAATGTTTATAAATCCTGTAAGCGTACGGTCTACAGGTATAACCGCTTTCTAGAGTTCGAGTTTTTGGCCTCTTTGAGACCGGCCTGCAATAAACACTGAATGTAACACGGCTACATGGAAGCTGAAACAGAAAAAACTGAAAAAAAACTGAGGTTACTGTTACTCCCTCTGCTGGACTTTTTGCCCTCTAGTGGCAGAATCATGTTACTGTGGTAGCATCTCACTGGGCCATACTGTTAGTCCATTTGCTGCTGCTAGCGCTATTTCCAGTCAAAACCAAAATGCAGATGCTTTCAGCACTAGCTGTTACGGTAAGAGGAAAGGTCAATGACACACACACACACACGCGCACGCAGTCTCTCTCTCATGTTTGACCTTTCTGATCATGCTGCATGTACTGGCCTGCCCTGATTGGTGGATGTGGCCAGGACCCTGAGGCCATGTGGCTTCCACACACTGACCATTGTGAGGTCATCAGCAGCCGGCACGCGCGCCGGTGGCTAACAGCAGCGGAACGCCGTCGACAATAGACCCTTTGAGACCGAAGACGACGAACGGACCACGAGGAGGGGCCAGAGCAGGGACACGGAGCGTTGACGATCGGAGATCCCGTGACAGGTCCTCCACCCACGCTGAGTCTCATGGGAACTCGTTCTGGGACCGCCTGCCGCAGACGGCCCCACCGCATGGTGTGGGGTGCTAGAGTGCTAGAGTTACGCCGACACTCCGAGTTTAGCAGATTAAAAGGCAGGGCACATTGCGAGCTGTGAGCTTCCCGGCTGTAATGGCTTCCAAATGTCTCTGTGGCCCGAAGGTTTTGGGTGGGGCGGGGTGAGGGGTGGGGGTGGGGGGTTTGGGATGCAGCAGAGCGAGAGTAGCACGCTAGTACCCATGCCCACGCCCGCTGAGGGGCTTTTTTAAGAAGCACCAGCTCACATGCTCTTAAAAATGTCGCCGCTTTCATCTCCCGACCCCCCACCCCCCCAACACACCCCTGAAGGAAAGGAGAGTCATTAGAGGAGCTGCACACAAACAGGCAAACCCTCAGCACTCACAGACACAGAGGCAGGGCCTGAACAGGAAATGACTGCTGCTGTAATCCAGCCCTAAATATGCAAAAAAAAACCAAAAAAAAAAAAACACGGTGTTCCTCTGATGACAATAAAAACACATTCAACATATCATAAACAAACACGTCACAGAGTTACTCCAGCAGAGGTTGTATGTGTTCCTGATTGGCAGAACACTGTCCTCTTTTCTCCAATCAAATGAGCCATGTTCCTCCTTTCTTCCTACAGAACCCCAGCAGCACCACAGGCAATCCAGAGACCCACTCACCCAGCACTCTGGTCTGCAAACATACCCAGCCGTGCTCCGTTTGCGTCTTAAACTCTTAGCGGCCTTTATACGGCCGGCAATCTGCAAACTTCTTCACGTTCCTCTTCAGGCCAATCAGAGGTCAGACGCTACACTGCTGAAATGAACAGCTGAGATCAGGGTCTGCAAGTACAGTATCTGCCAGCACAGCCAGCTCCGGGCCTGCTTGTTATAGAATTACAAGAAATCCGAAGTGCAAGTACATCTACAGTCTGATTGGGAGGGACATATCATTCTGTGGTTTACTGGGAGACTCTAAAAAGAAAAATGCAGGCTTCCAATGTGAGGATTGGTCCTCCTCAGTTCCACTCAGACCGCTACCACGGCAGCCAGCTGCCCTCGCAACCACTTGCTCAGTGGACTGTGGGGAATGTATTCTTTGCATAGTTTTGCCTGGCTCCATCAGTGGTTATAACAGACTGTGCCTGTGGCACACACGCTGAAATTGAGAGCCACCAGAACATGTGCTTTAATCATTTATGGTGAGGATGAAAAAAATAAAGGTCCAATTAGAGGTGAATTACTGCAGCGTGACACAGTGCTGCCAGGCAGAACAGCGAGGGGACGTCTGCAGACTGGCAGGGACAGCCCGTCTCGGGTAAGGGCCCACGCTTGTCAGCCGTTCCGTCTCGGGTGATTCACAGTCGGTCGCGAGGGTGTAGCGCACTGCTCCTCACGCCGCTGACCTGTGGTGACAGCAGCAGCGCTGCCCGCTTCAGACGGGTCCGTCTGGAGTTACATCGTAAAGCCAGGGACACGACGCAGCAGCACAGAACAGCGCAACACAGCACAGCACAGTGCAGCACAGCACAGCGCAACACAGCGCAATACAGCGCATCACTGACAGTTCCGCACTCAGGTCCCACTCTTAAGAGAAACTGCAGTTATTCTGAAGGATTTTATGGGATTTGCATCACTATTTCCACAAGTCCCAGCCGCCACTGACCCTGCTCCTTACAGCTGTGAAAGGCAGAGCAGAGAAATTCACTCAGCCGAACAATAACACAGAGGCACCGAGGTGTTAGATTTCCGTCATCATACTTAGCTTTTCAGAACCGTTAACGCCTGACAGAGTGACATCAGGCCAGCTCTGTTCCCAAGCTGCACTCCAGGCCAGAGCTCTCTTAACTGGTCATTTTGGGAAGCTTCCTGGCGTTAGGACGCCATTCCTTTAACATGCTGTAATATTTCCCACTTTGCAGCGGCCAGCTGGTGTGACAGAGCAACCCTGTGTTCTTTGATGTGATCTGCGTAGGTGCTGGACACGGGACAAGTGTCGATCCGCATCAACCCGGCCAGCTGAGTACGAACACAGCTGGGGTCACCTCGGCCCATGTTTACTGACTGGGATGACCTGGAGAAACTGCGGAACTCCTTCCAAAGGCCAGAATGTCGCTTCACCTGAATATATAGGACACAGCCTTTCAGTCAGACACTCTCCCATTCTGAAAAAAACCCTTACCTTGCAATAAACTCTGGGTTATTTCTCAGATGTTTGACAAGCTCCGCAGATTTTGCTTTACAGCCCATAAACAGGCACAGCTGTTCGGGAGATGTCCTGGGTGACCTGGATCAGTGAACCCCGTCCCTGTGGGCAGGGAGTGCCCCTGAAGACTTTCCTGCGATCTGTGCAACAGCAGCTGAGGCGGGGCTCTGGCTGACACATAGCAAAGCAACTGTCATCAGAGATAGATGGCAGGGGTGTAAATCAAGCTCAGACAATACACCTTTCAGAGCTGTTAGCAGAAGCGCTAAGCAGAGTCTGTGGGGCCGGCCGGTGGCTGCAGTCGGGCGTGTGTGCGGTTCCTGTCGCCCCGCTGTGAGCGTGACGCGGTCAGCGTCCTGCCGTTTCCCCTTCCCCCCTCCTGGCGGGAGAGCGCACGGCCTGGACTCCGGCCCCGCTGCGCAGCACAAACAGCATCCTGCACTAAAGCGCCATGCACAGCAGTGCTGACCCCAGCACAGGAAGTCCCCGAAAACGCCAGGAGTGCTGAAAAGGGCCCCCCGGGGGGGTTGGGGGGGGCTCTGGCGTTTGAAGGTAAACCACCGCCGCACAGCGAGACGCCAGACGCTGTTGGCCTGATCTAATCCAGCCGGCCTCTTTTCTCAGAAGTGGACTGCACTCTCGTTTCAGCGTCTGCGATATGAATGGGGGGTGTGCGGAGGAAAAGTTCAGAATCTGCATTCATGAAGGATCCACACTCGCTATTTTTAGCCATGACGAGGTGCAAGACTCGCAGTTTTCAGCACGCTGGCTTTTTGCAGGGAAGGGGTGTCATTCTGGTGGACCGAATAACACCCCTCACAGCACAACTTCACCACAGGTGTGTGAGATTGTCACAGGGGAACATCCAGTTAGCACCTCTATCTTCAGCAAGGCTGCTGACGAGATCATAACTCATTGCAGCAAATATTCAGCCATGCATGGGTGTGACATCTGAAACTAACATCTACATCTGTGAGATGAAAGAAAATGGCGGAAAGACAGCCGTGAGTCCAACGGGCCCTGGTATCAATGCTGAGAGAGGCCCCAGTAGGGAGGGGGGGTGCAATGTTTTCCTGTATGTTGGTCCAAAGAGAAAAGAACGATGACGGTCGGGGTTAGTAATAGTTTCCGCAGAGCCGAGCATCACCCCTCCCACGCACTCAAACCCAAGCGGGCTGCTGGATGGGCTCAACGTTCAGCTTCCGGGCCAAGGGATGGGCCACTGCATTACACACACACACACACACACACGCGCGCGCACACACACACGCACATACACACGCACATACACACGTGTACACAAACACACACGCACACACAATCACATCTCCGCTTTCCCACGTGTGTTTGGCCTTCTCCATCTCTCCAGCTGTTTAGGCAATTCCCTGCAACGCCAGGCAGGCAATGAACAGCACAACCTCTGCAGAGCAGTGACTACCAGAGAACTGAGCCGGGATTCCCCTTCACCAGCCGCCACCAAGAGAACAACACAGGGACATTCACACACAGCCTTTAACGGGCCTCGTGTCAAACCCATCCTCCGTCTGCCAGCACCGAGGTGAAGACGAGAGAAAGCTCTGCGCTCAACAGAAGTCAACCAGGTGTCAGGAGTTTCCCTTTGACCAGTTCCATTTCAAGGGAAAATGTTTCAGGACGCCAACCAAATGCTCCCATAAGGAGGACGTCGCATCTGGACGGAGCCGACAGAACATTTTACAAGCTAAATAAACCGTGAAGGTGATAGATGGTCAGTAAACAGCGAACGGGCCAAACCATCCTCCCGTTTCCTGTCTTAGCTGCTGTTAGACATCTGCCATGTTAAATGACACATTTTTAAAGATCTCAGAAGACTGTCAAAAACAGAGGGTAGTGACAGCTAACCAGCTGTAAAAGACTAATATTTTGCATCCATTTAAGGAACACACCCATACTGAAGAATGTGTATTCTTCATAAAACAGCAACTGAATTCAAAGACTTTTTCCTCTTAAGATACAAGCCTCCTCGCTGATACACCCAATCTCTGGGACGCAAAAACACCCCTTTCTTAAAAGCTCCATTTTAAAAATAAAAACAACCATTAAACAGTTTGGATCAGTTTGTGATGAACTGAACAGGAAGTGGCTTTGCAACCTGTTTCTGAAAACAGAAGCTGTTGTTTTTGGTAAATTTTGACTGGAAGGTACTGAGACATCAGATAACTTCCAATATAAACTTCACAACTGTCCTCAGCTACCATCTGACAGTCACGCGTGACTGAAACACTCTGTCAGTCATGATCAGTTGTAATGTAATGAGTGTTAACATGTTTTGGTCTCTGATACTCACAATTGTGTTTCTATAGCTCCCATTATTGAACTACTGCACTGAACACCATACTACCCTGAGCTTGTAAAGGGCCTGCTCAGCACTTTGGCACTGCAACTCACATCTGCTAATCTATCCTGGTCTCGAAGACTGATCAAATCATGAAATAAAAACAATTCAAGCAATTAATATAGCTGTTCTTGCACTCAATGCAGTGACAGTTACAACACAACAACAAAATGACGAGTTTTCATCAAATGCCAAAGTCAGCGATAACGATCCACCTTTACAGGTGAAGAGTATGCTAAAGCGTGTTCAGAACAATGCTAAATGTTAACGAATACGCGACCGTGGAAACTTTTCGCACTGACGGTTTCAAACGTACTTACTCGAGCCGAGCCCTTGAGTGCTGGTGGTTACTGAACTTCCCCCTCACAGCACAGTCGAGATCACTGACGAAAAAAAGCAGAAACGACAAGGAGCCCCACAAGCGTCCAGGGGAGAAGTAGCGGAGCACTATGATTCAGTGATAGCTTTCTTAACCCTGTTCCTGCGCACTCAATAGGCATTGCAGAAGTGGCAGTTCCACATTTAGCTCTACTGCCTCATTTCACTTCCTCATACGCTCAGAGTTCAATCCTCACCGCTGCAAACATCAAGGCAACAGCCCCGTTTAAAAGGCGAACTTAATGCACTCCCAGCTGGGAGGAGTGGGGGGGGGGGGGGGGGGGGGGGGGGGGGTGTGGAGGTCGGGGGGTACGGCGCTGCTCGAAAGAGCGTTACCTCCGCTGGGTACTCCCTCTCTCTGGAGTTGGGCCTTCCTGGAAGGGGATGAAAAGAGGCTCTGAGAGCAGCGCTCACCTCAGAGCGCCGTCGGTCGCTCACTCGCTCTCAGAAGCGCGAGCTCCCAGCACGCTCACTTCCTGTGTTCCGCCGAGCCGCGCGTCACGCTTCCTCTACATCGTACCCTGTGGGGGCCCGTCAGCGCTCTCCCAGCGCCACGCCGCCTGGGGTCGGGGTCACGTAAGCACGACAGCCAACCCCCCCCCCCCCCCCCCCCCCCACTACAATTTATCCTCCATTTCCAAATACATTATTGTCATTTAGCAGACACTCTCACCCAGAGTGACTTACATAGGTTACACTTTATACATGTTATCCATTTATACAGCTAGGGGTTAAAGTACTTTGTCCAAGAGTGGACAGCAGTGTAGCAAAGTGGTAAGGAGCAGGGCTTGTAACCAAAAGGCTGTTGGCTCCATTCCCCACTGGGGCACTGCTGATGTACCCTTGGGTAAGGTACTTAACCCAGAGTTGCCTCAATAAATATCCAGCTGTATAAATGGATAACATGCAAAAATTGTAACCTATGTAAGGCACTCTGGATAGGAGCAATGTAAATATAAATGGCAATGTATATACAACAGCAGCGCCCCAGCGGGGAATTGAACCAGAAACCTCCTGGTTATGAGCCCTGCTCCTTACCACTACGCCACACCGCTGCCATCATTATGAAGTGCTGCTGTGGGGCTTCTCAACAGCCATGGCCCGTGTTCAGTGAGAAGACACACCCTGACGGCCTGAGCTGGGTGCAAACGCTCGCCCGGTCGGGCGATGGGTTCTTAAGCAAAAATGCGTTCCCGCAAACTGAGAGTGACACCACGCAAACGTCAACTCCAGTGACCCCGGCAGCGATGGGACGCCTTCCCAAAGACCAGTCTCATTTAGCTCACGAAATAACGGTCCTTTTGAAGTGCGACTGATCACGCTAAAGATATTTTTTGCTCGAGAGCCCTTCTCTTTTCCGTCAAAAGGGCCACTCAGAGATGAGCTGTCTGAGCCGCAGAATCCAGATGGCCTGTGTCTCTCTGCCGCCTGCCCGCCGAAGATAGGGAGCACAGAGGTCCCCTTGTCCTCGGTCTCATTACACAGAGATCTTTTTCATCGATTCCACACACACACTCTATTGATAATCTGAGCCCAATACCAGTAAAATCTGTGTTCCCCTTCCCAAAATCAGTGAGACAGATGACCCCACTCAAATAACTCCTGTCTGGTGTTATCAGCTTTGGAGATATTAAGTCAGCTGTAACAAGGAGGATTTGCTTAACAAAGAAATCTGTGTTAAATGGTGACCTAAAGGAGGTTTTGATATGATGTTCGTAGAGATTAAGCACTCATCTGTGGTACAATCCGCTGGGGTAAGGGAGAGGATGTTCACACAGGCATTTTGCACAAGAGTGTACCCAGCGCTCACGTCTCTCTCTCTCTCTCTCTCTCACTCTCTCTCAGAGTGACAGGAAGCAGAAATTAGATTTCACTCAGCCCGCAGGTCGCATCGCCCTCGTGAAGTGTGGCGTCGCTTTGCAGTGAGGCGGGGGTCACGTGACTGCCAGAGGAAGCAGCTAGCATCCTCTCAACATCCCGCCCTGCACTGAGAGAGAGGCCTGTGCCAGGACGCAGACAGAGGGGGCTGCGCATACAGGCAGACAGAGGGGGCTGCGCATACAGGCAGACAGAGGGGCTGCGCATACAGGCAGACAGAGGGGGCTGCGCATACAGGCAGACAGAGGGGGCTGCGCATACAGGCAGACAGAGGAGCTGCAGTGTAGCACAGTGGTTAAGAGCAGGGCATAACCCACTGGGGCACTGCTGCTGTACCCTTCGGCAAGGTACCTAACCCAGAATTGCCTCAGTAAATATCCCGCTGTATAAATGGATCACATGTAAAAACTGTAACCTATGTAAGTCGCTAAGAGTGTCTGCTAAAATACTGATAATGTCATGTAATGTAATGTAATGTAACTTTATGTAATGCTTAGATGCAGACAGAGGACACAGGGGCAGGCAAAAGCTCCATGGTAACGTTTTTGCAGACAGGACTTCAGTGGCCGTGTCCCTGCTGAGGCCAGCATGTCATAGGGACCGTCACAATAGACAGGTCAGCCAGTTTGTTGCACAGACCACTGTAAAGTGTCCACCTGTAAATTTCCAGGCAGTTTGCCTCCTGGCATGAGAGAGAGAGAGACAGAGGGCAACAGTAACAAGCCAGAGATGACCTCCAACACAGCACCGCGCAAAGAATAAACAGGCTGGCAAGTCGTTCTGTCAAGGACCATAAAACCTGACATGCAGGAATGTGCAGGCCAACAATGCAGTCCTTCAACATTCAGTGGGAGACGTAAACCACAGATAAACCGGGCCGGCGATGCGGGAGTGTACCCGCAGGGCGAGACGCGCGGGCGGCATGCATGGGTGCGAACTGCAGTGTTGCTCGCATTCTACCGGGACACCAACAGCATGCGTCAACAGCGCTCGCCAGACACTCTGACCTGCACCTTCCTAAACCTACATACAGAGACAAACACAAGACCGCTAATGGCTGTGGTCTGGTTGTACGTGTCTCTCTCTCACAGACTCACACAAACACACACACTCTGTGTGGTCTGTGCTTACACAAGATGCTTGCAGAAACGGAGAAGCTCAGCCCCTCAGTGCGTGTGTGTGCGTGTGAGTGAGTGTGAGAGAGAAGCTGTTTACTGTCTAATGTCACCACTGCAAGGACCAGAAGGAACAAAGAAGCAATTAATGCTATTATGCAAACGAGGCTGGGGTTGGCAGTCCACTGATAAAACGCCTGTACCTGGGACTACTGAAATGTAAGGTGTGAGTGCATACAGCAGGAATAAGTCAAACAAGTAGGCCTGAAAGGGAGCCAGCTGCATATTACGCATTAAAACCTGAGAACGCAAATATCCGGTACACAATTACAGAGTTTACTGCATACTGACCACTGTAAGGCCACTCAGACTCAGCATCTGGGTGTAGACATTAGAGGACTCTCTCCAAACTCCCAGCATTCCAGGGCGGTTTAATGCCTGGGCAGCTGCGGAGTACCTCTTTTGAATGCACGATTAAAAACAGACCCGTGCAGCACCCTCTGTAAGACAGGCCCAGACACAACCTCTATGGTACTGACTACTACTGCAAGATAAATGTCTGTGTACGCTGGAGGGATGCAGGAAGGGCTTAGGAAGGGTATGAATGTGTGTGCATTCTGGGAATGATGGGGTTAATGGTGTGACAACAGCTACAAGCTACCAGGGACCACAGCTGCTTCACAGGTGAGGAAAAGGTTTCGTGGAATTTCATACAAACAGCTGATCAGGATTTGGCCTGGTCATGTTTAAGCAGTCTCACCACCACAGCCAGGCCACACAAAACTGGCAATTAATCTCTTGCCTTCAGATCTTTCACAAAATTTTCCAAATGTATTGTGGTCTTGGCAGAAATGTGACTTCTAGACCAGAGTAACTGCCCAGTCGGGAAACACATCTGGCCACAAAGAACCTGTTTGGGACCCTACCAGTTTGACCCCTGCCTGACCCTTGAAGGATCACCTCCCCCTGCCTGCCAATCATTAGACTGTTGTCATATCTACTGCTAAACGGTGTAGGAGCAAGGTGGCCACCTTCTATAATCACTTTTGAGGAACTGGAGAATTTCAAAATGATATTGAAAAGCAACATCACATTCCCCCCATTTGGGTGCACACAATCTGCAGCTGTGACTGCCTACAAATTAAAAAAAAAAACAAATGCAACTAACAATGATAATAAAATAAGAGGCATTTTCTCTCAGTAATACTGGGAAATGCAGCTTTCTGCAGTTACATCTTGCATTACATTTAGATTGATTTTGTTGTGAATGAACAGCAGCATCCTCCGCATTCTCATAAAACCACTGATCTTCAGTAACTGCACTTTATCACCTTGCTATTTTGTATATTAATCTATGCAATATTAAAATCAGCTTCACTTCTGAACTGTGCTGAAGATCTCCAAATATTACTATGGTGGGTGGGTATATCCAAAGCCAGCTGCCCTGTGTGGAATTCATACTATAATAATTTCTATCACTGAAAATATTCATGGGAAATTTTGTTAAATTAAAAAGACATAATTCCTGGATCAACATTCATAATTTAATCCCTCACAGCTAAGCCGCTAGTTCTACCGAAAACACCGAGCCGACCTGCATACAAGCACTTCATTTTATTTTCACATTCCCTTGGTGTGAGGTAGCAGATGTGGAGGCAATCTGATTTCAGGCCTTACCTTGGTTCCCAGAGCATTACTGTGTCCTATATCTCTGATCAATCGAAGCTCTTAGTGAAATCTGATAGCGCTATGTAGCTATTTCAGATCACCGTAACACTCTGTGATTATGGTAGCACAATACAACTTAGTGTTCTCATGGATCCTGTAGTACCATATGAAAACTATGACACAATCTAACATTGATCAGTTATAAAAACGTGCACACAGAGCCTACGACATCTGTACTTAAGGCACTATATGTTTGCTAAAGTAAATTGTATTTTGCTTGAACTGGAGTGCTATGTTCAGCTCGCTGTTTATTCTCTGTGAGGCATGCTCTTCTCATTGCTCTTGGGGAAAGCACGGAATACATCTTCCCTTGTATCTGAGAGACCTGCAACCCGCTGCTGAACAAAGAAACTATAATTACTACTCATAAAAGGAAGAAGAAAAAGCAGAAGCCTGGTGTGTGAATACTGTCAGAGAGCAGGGGTATGTAAATTATTGAGGGCAAGCACTTGGCCTATTAGGGGAGAGAAAAAACAACAAGCTGCTAAACCTCAAACTGCTACCAGGACACACTGCAGTGGTTCCCTCGTTGATCACGTGACCTCCATGCTCAAAGTCAACCTCATTTTTCCTGTGATCCTCCATGGCACACCTGTGTCACCTACATATAGGTTGCGATGTTGATTAAATCTCGCCTTACTTGAACTAAAGTGATCTTGTGTCACACACCCCTCGTGTAAAAACCACCACACAGCACACTGGCCATTCAAACAAACTTTATTAAGCTAGTGATGAACTCCCAGTGGCAAAATCGACTCAGAATAAAACACAGAAGAACTATAGCAAAATGTGAACAAACATTTAAGGTAACCTGTGAATGCAATCCATAACATGTATTACCATTCAAATTATAAAATGATAAGGTAGAGATTATGAATTATACAACAAAAAGAGTGTAGAGTGACAATAAACAAAACTTTATAAAGGCAAAAATATACCAGAAAACAATGACTTCCTAAAAGTGTTTATATTTCATTTAGCAATGGCCTGGCACATTGTAGTGGCATGACCTCCACAACGGAAAAAGAAAAACCTTTGGACATCACTAATCATTTCGAGTATGCTGTACTGTGTTACTGGATTACTAAACACAATATAACAATTGGGCTTTGTATCTTTAAGACTTAAGCTCTATTGTACCGGCATATACACATTACCATTTCATTAATCTAATTCCTCCCACTTGGAGCGTATTTGTTTTTTTTCCTCTTCAGTGTCACAAAATAATGTTGACGTTGAGTACACATGACTGCCACGTTTTCGAAAGGCTAAATTAAATTCACTCACAAAAAACCCTTATTGTAAACGACAATGAGTTATGGATTGATAGCGTAAACTCGCGCTGCAGGTAGGACCTGAAGGACGCCGAGAAACGGAAACATTTCGTCATACAGCGTGTTTTATCTTCGGAGGATAGCATTTGTCTCATAAAAAGTCAGAGATTTAAACTCTGTATATGCTCTGCTGCACGCCCTGTAAATGCCCAGGAAATAAGCAGCGGAAGGGGTACGCTTCCCACTTAGATTTGGCACAGGCTGGAAGTCTTTAGAGAAAAGTTTTGAAAGGAGCGTAAAGCATTTCCTCGCCGAACGTAATAAACTCCATTTAAATTATTACAGAAACCAGTTTCCGTGTTCAAGTTTCAGCTAGGGTGTCGTTTACTTCCACTATGTAAAGGCTTTACTCAGCATATCACATTTAATAAACCATACTTGACAACGTTTCCTGTGCCGCGTTCCCCTTCAGAACTCAACATAAATCCAAACCGACCGAGAAGTATTTTACAGGACCGCCTGCGTCTTTTTGGTGACCTGTCTACAGCCGCTCCTTCGGCGTAAACATACATTTGATATTGATTTCCGCTCAACTTGTTTCCCCCACCGAATCCCCAAAGTTTTCGAAGGCTGGAACATTTTACTTACCTGCGCGATCTTTGCTTTTTGTCTCAGGCTGAATTCACATCACTCTCGACTCGCTTGTGTCTTCACAAAAAGTTGCGAGAAAGGCATTTAACTCCCGATTTAAAGTATTTATAGCGTCGGCGACTGGAGCTCCGGAGAAACTTCTGCTTCTCCCAAATCCGGGACATTCGCAGTGATGCAATGCTGCCAGATGTGGTACTTGCTGAACTTCAGAGAAGGCGTTACTACACTATGCCAGCACTTAAAGACATAAAATGCAATTCGTTCACGTCTAAATAAAGGGATCAGAATAAAAGGCAAATTAAAAGAGAAGCAACGGAAGTTTTGTTCCTTTTCTCTTTTAGGTTATTGAAGATATAATTGTTCACGAACAAATTTATGCACATGAATAGCTAAACACGATGCAATTAATCGATTTTTTTCCTTTCAACATATATACACAACATAAGCGTCTGTATAGCGACGTTTTGTGAAAATGAAGGTTTGAAACCATAAGTAAACAAAACAGGTGTTAATTCAATTTCACGCGGTCAAAGCCTTAACATTGTTGTTGCTATAGTGATTCAAGATAATGCAAGGGTCTTCTGAGAGAGATCAGAATGAAATAAGTACACATACTTAAAAATATTCATGCTACCACAATTTCAAATTCAGCGCAATGTAGTGAAGACTCTCAAAAGAATCGTCAGTCCCTCTGGCAACCACCACTATTAAATTCAATAAAAAAAAACATTTCTCAACCCATATCAGTGAGAAGTAACACACAATTAAAAAAAAACTATAAGACTGAGGCAAACCCAACCACAGAGAGGATATATATTTCAGAGCAAAGTTGAGAATGTCATTCCTCTATTTTTTCACTGCTACCAATAAAAAAAAAAAACAAAGGTATCAAAATCTGGCACAAATGGTCAGGCACCAGAGAGAGTGAATGCCCCCTGGTTCAACAGTTAATGCAGTCTAACTGCTCTGCTCTCTGCTTCCACCCACTGAGCCAGTCCTAGAGGATACCAGTCAGGACCCTAAAGCTGGTCCATGTCTGGATGCAGCTCTGTAGCGGTCCACAATCCTGCTGAAAGCTGCTCCAAGGTTTTCATTCCATACTTAACCCACCCTCTCCCCCCTTTAAAAACCGGTAAAAAATCACACAGTGACCTGTACCTGCTAAAAACAAGGTTGAATAAGTGTGATCTTTGTCTCACAGTTTCCCAGTGCTGTATGACACTTTTACTGCCCTCGCCTGGCTGCTGCGCACCTGCCAAATGACAGCACCGTTCAGCTTTTCAGAGATCCCACATAATCCCACTGTCTGTTTAGTCAAAGACGAGTGTATGCAAACCCACGCTCTCATTTGCGGTTAATTAAACCCCTGATTTACACGCTATCTCTCCCCAGAGATTACAAATAAAAAGATTGACCGCAATATCTTGATAAATAATAAAAACCGCTATGCTTTGATAACCAGCAGCTACCGTGACAGGGCAGCGTGGCACGATGGTTTGAATGTCAGAGGAGCGGCAGGGATGGTACAAAAGGCTGCAGGTGGGTGCCTCAGTGACCTCCTGTGGGACTGTGGGTTCAAGGCTCCTCGCCGGACTCTGGGTTGCCTAGCGTTGCATGTGAAGTTCGATGAGGCGCCCGGCGAACACGCCTATGGTGCCGATGATACACACGCCCATGAAGACCCAGAGCAGAATGTGATCCAGCACCATGGCAACAAACTTCCACTCCTCAGCAGCCTGGAGAGAGGGAGAGTTGGAGAGGAGTCAGAGTCAGAGAGACGACAGTCAGAAAAGAGTGAGTCAAAGAGGAGTCCCAGAGTAGAAACAGTCAAAAAGGAGAGAATCAGAGTGGTAGCAAGAGTCATACACAGGAGAGTTGCAGATGAATCAGAGAGGACCGAGTCAGAAAGCCAAGAGCGTTAGCAAAACGTATCAGAGAAGAGGCACAGAAAAGACGGAGTCTGTGAGAGGCATAAGGCAGAGTTAGAGTATAGAGAGTCAGAGATGTATAGAGAGTATAGAGAGTTAGGGAAGAGTCACCACTGAGTCAGAGAACGAGGAGGTGGTTCAATTTTTTTGATATTAAACTATTGACAGATTGTGGTCCTTATCAGATGCTCAGATCCACAGAGATAACTCTGAACCCAATCTGTATCACCAATTAACCTTTTCAAAAGCATAAAATAAAAATCTGCTGGAAATTTAAATCTTGCCATGGGCACATGAGCTTTTGTTGTTACACCAGAGCAGAATATTCCTATCAAAGCCTCTCGTTCGGGGGTCTTACACTGTTGGATTCCTCGTCAGACTTCATGGTTTCTGCGATGTACCTGACCCCCTCAATGGCGCTGCGGACATCGGGGTTCTTGGTGATGGGGGACTGGAAGGTGACAGAGGGAGGGGTGGGCTTGCCCGAAATGTCCGAGATGTCAAAGTCGACAGCAAGAATGCGCTTCTCCTCCCTCTCCTTGGAGGGCCGCTTCATGGTGGAGAAGAACATGATGTTGGGGATGGTGTCGATGAAGATCTGTCATTAAAAGAAGACAACGTGCTTACAAACTCCACACTTCTCACAGAACAAACCCGACTGTATCATTGATGCCGCTAGATTGTAAAGGGTTTGGTTTGAAGGTCTGTCCAGCTTTGAGTAATGTTTTTACTTTGAGCATTTGGTATGATCGCATTTGTACCTGATACAGGACATCATATTTATCAAACATTTTTAAATCATGCACAAGTACTGTACTGTTTACTTGTCACTTCAAGATAAACAAGACTATATGTACAGTCAATGCACACAGCTTTGAGTAGTTCAGGCAAAATGAGTTTGTGGCTCATGAATTCAGCGTGGACATATTCTTACAGTTTCACACCATTGCATACATCATTTAGGAAGGAAGGCACGAGCTGTAACCCAAACACTGTTTACACAAACACAGTGTTGAATTGAGAACGCAGACACCACAGCCAGAAAAGTGGCCAAGGTTGTGTTAAGAAACCGCAAACAGCATGACTGAATAATGAGGCCAAAGTGCATGCTGAACTTCCTATCTTCAAGGGAGAAGATAAGCTTAAGAACAGAACTTCAGAATAAAACTGAAGCTGGAGATGAGGGTTCAGAGAGGCCGTGACACACTGCATCTCCAGCAGGTGGCAGCACTATTCAAGCTACGACTCCGAATGAACAGATAAGGATAATTTACAGTGGGGCACTTACAGTACCAAAAGTACTACTGCAATACTATAACTATGTGTGTGCAATGATCTATTACTACATCTTCCTCACTCATCTATCTATCTGCTCCATCTGTCCAAAACCACCTCAACACACACACACAAACACAAACACACACACACACACACACACACACACACACACACACACATGCATACAAACTGCGGTAGTTCTAATATGTGAAATACTAACCAAGAACCAGTGTCTTTCCCTAGCATCAAACAGCTCAAAATAGTTTCTATCATAGTCTCCACAAATACAAATCACAAAAAATTACCACACTAGAAATTTTTTAAAAAGAAAATCAGAACATTTGTATTATTCAGTACATTCACAGGGCTCCATCAATCATTTCTAGCAATGGACTTTCATTTTATAGTTAACCCAGTTTCACTTACAGAGCTTATGGAGCCACACTTACGTGTGTGTGTGTGTGTGTGTATATATCTGGATATAAATATATTCATTTTGGTCCTCATTATAAGAAGCTTGGACAGTGAGGCAAAAGCAGAGGAGTCAGGCTGCAGACTGGGTGAGTAAGCTCTTCCGCTCCGGCTGGAGGGGGCTGTAGGCGTTTGGCATGTGCCCATTCCACCCACCTTGCGTACCCACTGCGGCATGGTGTGGGTGCTGGGTGAGCGGTGGTGGGTGTTGATGACGACGACGGTGATGATGATGGAGGCGATGACGAAGACCATGGTGAAGAGCATGTACTTCCCGATGAGAGGGACGGCGCTGGAGGTAGAGGGGATGAGCTCCACGATGACCAGCAGGAACACCGTGAGGGACAGCAGGACAGAGATGCTGAGGGTCATCTTCTCCCCTGAGGATAAAGACACACACACGCGCGCACGCATGCACACGTGCACACACACACACACACACACACACACACACACACAGAGCACACTGTCACAGAGCGGAACGCCTGGGAACAGACATCTTGCATTCTACCTTTTCTGCAAAACTAGGGGGGTGCAAGCCAGTGACTCCTAGGTGGAATGCATTTGGTAAAACATAAGGAAAAGTTTGGGTAAAAGTCAGTCAAAGCAATGGCAACTCAGTTCTGAGCTTTTGGTGTATGGGGGAAAAACAAAGACACTGCAGTTTGTGGATTCCCTGCTGTGAAGAGTGAGAGAGATCTGTAGATCCCAACGGAGAGGCTACCCACAGGGAACAGCAACACGCAAGGTCACAGAGCAGACATCCGCTAAAGACACACAACAGACAAACAGCAGGCCATGCTACATATAAACCACAGAGACCCGCTACACACACACATCACAAGTCCCACAGCAGCAGAGCAGTGACACAGACCAGCTAGACATGTGAGAGCATGTCTTACAGCTCACGAAATACGGCTGCTCATCGGACACAAACATTATGCTGGGCGGCAGTAATGCTGACCAGTGTGGTGACCTTCTGTGCACAAACACACACACACACAGCATGCGGACAGCATGGTTTTACCCCCCCCCCACACACACACACACACACACACACACACACACGCGCGAGGCACTGGAGAAGGATGCCGTGACTCATGCTCTGGCACAAGGCGCTCTGTGTTGGACTGATGAGTTCTGACAAACTCACTGCTCAAATGCACCCTGGATAAGCTGTGAGCGCTGCCCAGATAACTGAGATGTCTGAGTTGTTATCTCACAGTCATCGGAGCAGGCGAGCTCCCGGCAACCACTAAGCCACCACTGCTGTGAATGACACCTGACCTGGTCTCACTGAGGGGGGTAAGCTGAGGGGTGACCGTGACAGGTCACACTTTTTACAGTTTAATTCCAGCCCAATCGATACATCCCCATCCCCGACGTGCAGTCACTTTGCGCGCTCTTCTGTCCATCCGAAGAGGAGGTTCATCTGTATTGATTTGCGTTTCGGCACCTGAGGAGTTAATCATTGCTGAGTGGGCGTGCGCTGAGGCTGCCGGTGATTAATCAGAGTGGGCGAGAGAACATAGGGCGCCAAGAGGATAATTGCCGAAACTGTGCACCCGTCTTCCCCCCGACATGGTTACGGCACATTATCGCCTTATGAAGGGCCTGTCACTTGCGAGGATGAATCAGCGCTGTCTCGTTACAGCCCGAGGAGGGCGAGGACAGCGGGGAGGGTGGGGAGGGCAGGGAGGGGGAGGAGGACATCCTGACGTCCCTCAGGCAGGGGAGCGAGGGGCAGTCCGGGAGTCACCAGAGGTGTGGCCTGTCGGGAGACGGGTTCTGCTGCTCTCCAGTTGTGGGTAGACATAGTATTGTAGTTTCTGAGTGAACCTTATTGATCCGATTGGATCCTTCTTGCTGACTCCGCCCAGCCGTGCTGCATTGTGAAGTCAGCACAGCAGGGGCGGTCCATGCTGGGGGTGGGGTGGGGGATGTCCCCTCCATTTGAGTATTGGAATTAATTAATCCCTGTGTTGCTTTCAATGCATTCTCAGTCCAGAGACAGGCCAGCTCAAGGACCTAATGTCACCATGACGTGTATACTCTCTCCCACACGGACACGCACACACACACACGCACACAGTGCCTTTGATGAGGCTGATCAGAGAGAGCTAACGAGCTCTCCTGTTCCAGAGTGTCTCCGCAGCAGCAGCCGGGCCAGGAGGAGGCATCAGCCATGTATTATAGATCAATAGAGGGGCACAGCAGCGGGCAGTGAGCTACTGAAGCAGGCCTCCGAGTGGGGCCAGATGAAGGCACAGCCTCATCAATGTCAGAGCAGAGCGAGAGACCTCACGGGCCAGCTCTCAGCCTGACATACAGCAGGTTACAGTAGAAACCCACTGCTTGGGCTTCTCGTGGAGTTATGATGTGTGCATAAGACTGCAAGACTGTGAATGGCTAATCCCGCTGCCACCTTGTTTTTATTTATATGTTTGCCTTTTCCCCCTTTGCACTCAGCTTCAGTGGTCAGCAAGTTCAGCAACACCTCAATGAGAACCACTGAATCCCCTCGGAAGCCTGGTGCGAGGTGAGTGCAATCCTCTGCAACCCACACATGCATACTGTGGCTATTTCCCACACTACATGTCCCACACTGCATCAGGCTGGCATTCAAGTGAGCCAACACTCAAGGGTGTTCAGAGCAAACGCGGGCTCTGAGAAATGACACAGCCGGTCATTTGTCAACAAGCCTGGGAGCCCACATTTTATCATATGGTCAGCCTGTGTCTGGAACAAGTGCTTTTACTGGCTGAGCCACCCGGGGGCCCTCATTGTCCCTTGCATGCAAACAGATGCACCGGGTGCCTCAGGTGTGCTCCAGGGAGCAGGGGCGGGCAGGTACCGGAGTCGGTGGGCAGGTAGAAGACCAGGCCGGTGAGGAAGGAGAAGAGTATGCAGGGGATGATGACGTTCACGATGAAGTAGAGGGGCAGGCGCAGCATGAGGAAGTGGTAGGTGATGTCCAGGTAGGGCGTGTCGGGGCAGCAGGCGTAGTACACCCAGTGCTTCCAGCTGCGGTAGTCCTGCATCACCCACTCGCCGCTCTCCATGAAGTTACTCAGGTCTGGCCGGTCGTTGTCCTGGGGACAGAGGGAAGGACCTATCTACATTAGTGCTGCAGATTAGAGGACTTCTCTCATCCACTATAGCGCGGTATAACTGAGCTTTGCCAGACCCAGAGTGGGAGCCGCCTGGTTGAACAGTGAATATTAAACTGCTTTTAATGCAATATAATATAATAGAACAGAAACTGTTTATTACTTTATATTAAACAGTGAATATTAAATCATTATGCTGAAGGGAGCCTTTGAGAGACAAAGAGCAACATCAGCACAGATTAGACTGAATACTCAGTATAAAACACACAGAGGTGAATATCTGTTCAATGTATATAATATCTGTGGTGTCTGTTGTCCTTTGAAAATTTTCTCACAAGTGACCTATTCTGCATTTTTTCTCCTTTTGGGCCAGTTAAAAATCAGTACAGCAGAGGCTGCAGAGGCAGAGAGAAGCAGCCATCAGTCAGGTGTGCCGTTACCGGATTGATCACCACCAGGTTGCCGTCGTAGGTCCAGGTGCCCAGCTTCATGCTGCAGTTCTGCAGGTCGAAGGGGAAGTGCAGGACGATGATCTCGCAGTAGCTCTTGAAGATGGCGGGCGGCGTCCACGTGATCATGCCCGTGTGCTCGAGCAGCACTTTGGTCTCGTGCACGATGGCGAAGTCACCGTCAGCGCTGCCGGGAACAGGCGGACAGTCACGTTAGTGCTTCAGGGGGACAAGTGTGAGCCCGTGTGTGTGCGCGCGCGTGTGTGTGTGTGTGTTTGTGTGTGTGTGTGTGTGTGTGTGTGCAACATAAGGCCGACACTGCCTGGTGCTAGAAAAGGGCCCCCATCAGCACAGCGCCTACACGCGCCAGCCAACCGGTGCATGGGTTGGCACAGGTTGCCGTGGCAAAGGGGCTGGCCATCAGGGAGGGGCGGCAGAGTGGCAGACAGAGCATATGGCAGGTGGGTGGAGAATGTGTGATCTCAGGGCCTGATTTAGCCCGGACGGCGCTGCAGTCTGAGAGTTCACTGTGAGAGTCACGTGACAAGAGAAATCTCATCAACTGTCGTCGCGGGACTCTGTGTTCAGGCCCGGTGTCCCTGTTCCGGTGGCGTGCCAGACCGGCATTCAGGCCAAATACGGGCTGATTCTTACTTGTTGTAGAGAACAAGGTCAGGGCGCCAAATGTCAGTGGACGGCACTCTAATCTTTTTAATTCCACCGTAGTCGTCTGGTTTCCACTGTAAATTCACATCTTTCCATATCTGGAAAAAAAGGACAAAAACACGATTGGAGGCTATAAACAGAAATAAAAATCATGAGATGAAAGCGCAGAGATCAGCCCACAGATAAAACGATCCCATTACGTCAGAGTTTGCAGCTAACGCACGCGGCCTTAATCAGAAGCTTTCAGTGTGACGCACTTTCACCTCTTTCAGTGTTTGCCATAAGTTTAGCTTTACCCTGTGAAAACGAAATCCATATATCTGGCAGTGCGAGATGACACAGCGGCGGTGGCTACCTGCTTCAGTCGCACGTTGCTGGTGACGATCTGATTGACCTCATCCTGCCAAGAGAGGAAACGAGTGAAGGGAGGAAAGGCAGATGAGGAAGGACAAACGTTAGCTTTGCTGTCGGACGCAGCTTCGGCTCCATACCACACTGATGAGCTGAATGAGCTGCAGCCCCACGGTCACCACCACTGGATCCTTGAAGTGACTCACAGGCCGCACCACCTTGTTGTAGCCCGTGAACAGGTCCTTGACCAGACGGGTCTCGTCCTCCGAGCTCCTGACGGACCCTACGGGAGACACCACACAGCTTGGTCCTTAGGGTTGGATTCCTCTAGACCTTTCCCTGAGTCAGGGGTATAACCACCACATGTGTAAAAAGGCAGAGAGGAATCTCTGTAAGTGGTGGATTAATGTCCCCTCTTACCTTCCATGTCTGTATACAGGCCTTGCATTCTGTATAAAACATGTCTTGATGATGTTATACGTGACTTGTTATATGCAATACGTTAACTGTTTTTTTTTTGTTTTTACTGACACCAAAACTCCCTATAAACTAATTTTAATAGAGGTTGAAAAAACTGAAACAAAATGGCTTCCCAAGCTGACAATTCCTGTTGCCTGGCCTGCTGAGTAGCCATTGCAGACGCCATTTCATAATGTGTCGAAGGTCCAGGGGACACAGCAGTCTATAGGTTCATGCACAGGAAGGAGCGATGAAGACACCCAGGTACAGCAATTGCACAGGAAGAAGAGCTGAAGACACTGCAATACTGAAACTGCAGGATGTTCTGATTCTGACTCTTAGAACATATAAAAGATACATAATATAGAAGATACCAGCTTCTGCATATGATCTTCATGTCTGTGAAAATGACTGCCATTTTTTGCTTATTCAGTAGAGAAAACCTCATTGTTATATTAAGCAGTTTCACACAATAAAAATGAACTGTGTGCAGAGTATCACACTTTTACGTTTCAGAAACATTGTACATGTTTTTGCTGGGATTTTGGCAGGTTTAAAAATAACCATTGTTACAGCTTGGCTGCTCATTTCAGCAAAGTTCAGCTGAAAACCAGTAATACACAGCATATTTTTTTTCTGGCTGTTGACCAGAGACTGCATTAAGTCCTGACCAGAGCTGAGACCACAACATCAAAGTGCATGGCAAAGTATATTTTAAGGGTCTAAATACATGTGGGACAGCGCCGTGAAAACAGCTGCAACAGGACGAATTGAATGGCATGCCTTTACAGACAGGCCAAATGTTTATCAGCTGAAGTGAACCAGCCACAAACCAATTTATCTTAAAGGGACTTGGACGATGGTTTACCAAACATAATGACGCGGATGGTAACAGAAAACAAATACTTTTCGCAGTGCTTCATGAGATATTGCCTTATATAGCTGTGTGCTCTCAGTGGATGTGTGCCAACAAAATCAGAGCATGTGGCTTCAGCAGAGGCTGTACGTTTTCCTGCTGCGCGTGTCATGCTGTGGCTGTTTGAAGCCTAATAATGCAGTGCGAAAAATAGTAGCTCTTTAAAGGCAAATACGGCCGACACCAAATAATATTTAATCGCCATAACCTGAAGTTGATCTTTTTTTTTTTTTTCAAAAAGCCAGCTCTAGCTTAGCCTGCTCTGTTGCCTGCAGTCAGCACTGGTCTGCTGGTGAAGACGGGGAAGATTAATGGACCATCCATTTCAGATATTATTACTGATACGTATCCGCTATTTCCGCTGCGGGTTTCTCCCACCCTGCACATATCCAGTTTCGTTGTGACCTTGAAGCGGAAGTTCTTGTCACGACACCTGTTGGTCAAACTTTTTGGAGATGCATTCCGTAGACAACACGAAGAAACACATTAAAATCGCTTCAGACAGAATAGGACTGTTTCAAGAAAAGTCTGATTAGATCATTTTTCGCTCCGACACAACGTCGCTATACAGCTCGCGCTGCGATTAGAAAGAGCACGAGAAATCGAACACATGCGCCTGTCAATCAAAACACTGCTATTCATACCTTCTGTAGAAACACTACAGTATTTTAATTACAACTTCAAACTGTTTACCACAATTTTAATGTACATTTACTTTGATAGTTCTCTTAATGAATAAATTCTAAGCAGAAATCTATTTCATATGTGTGTTTTACTTAGCTGCATACTCTTGAATTCCCCCTAAATTCTCGTTCACAGATGGATAGCTAATGAACTGTGGTTAGTCATTTGTTTTCTTTTGTCTAGCCATGCTGATAGCCATGACAACTATAAACTGCATCACATCAAACACATTAAAATCACTTCAGACAGAACAGGACTGTTTTAAGAAAAGTTTGACCAAGAATTCGCGATATAGCACGCCCTGCGATTTAGAAAGCGCACGAGAAATTGAACACATGCGCCTGTCAGTCAAAACACTGCTATTCATACCTTCTGTAAAACGTTACAGTATTTTAATCACAAGCTCAAGCTGTTTATCACAAATTATAATATTCATGTTTGCCTTAACGTGGCCATTTACGAATAAATTCTAAACAAAAAACTCGTATGTGCGTTTTGCTTGCTAAAATTCCCGTAATTTTTCATTCACTGATGGAAACCTAAGCAGTAACTGTGGTTTGTCCTTTTTTCTGCCATGCTGCTAGCGATGACTAATATAAATTGCATCACATGCAATGAACATTTATGGAAAACGGCTGCCTTAAGAAAAACAATGAGTATGCTAAACTGGGTTTGATATATGAGTTCCATTTAGTCAGACTACGGATGGTAAACAACTGGCATGACAATAATCAACACACATGTTAGCAAACAGCTATTAAAACATGCAAAGTACCTGTGAGAATCAGAAGAAGAGGCACCAATCGGGAGAGAATGCTTAAATAATTCATAACTCCAGTGGTCTTTCCTTTATACAGTGTTAATTAATAGTTATCTCCTCTCTAAACGGAGAGAGGGAAAAAATATAGGTCCTAGAAGTACTTTAGGTTTATGGTTAAATTTCAGCGCACATGCAAAATCCACGCAGCCGGCCTGCGCCTGCTTCAAATGACGGGGACACTGCTATTGTACACAAACACCATGTGTTCCGGAACGACAGCTGACAACCTGCTGCCATTGAGAGGACGGGGACAAAAGTTCCCGTCATTTTACACGTGTTGCTGTCCATACATGTACATCAGGACCATAACAGCCACCGAGAAGGAGGGCTTTGCGTCTCACGTGTGTGAGATACCGGTACATTGAAGAAATATTAGTCCATTCGGTTAAAAAAAAAACTTTATGACTGATATTCTCATCTCATTTGTTTTTTCTTAACTACTTGCATAGTTTGATATCAGAGACGACAAAAAAATTATAAAATACTTATAACTCATAAGAAAACATTTTAAAAGGCACTGCCCCGTGTGAGGCTCGAACTCACGACCTTCAGATTATGAGACTGACGCGCTGCCTACTGCGCCAACGAGGCGGCTGTCATGGAAACAAGACAATCTCTTTTAAAACATTTGCAGCACAATTCAGTAACATCTTGAGAGTTTAGTAATTCTTTTTGGAACCTTAATATTTTGTCTTTATTTTATCCCAGTTCTGACGATATCTAAAAACTGTTTTAACGGTTGTTTTGGTACAAAAATACTTATTTAGTCGAAGCATGAATACTGAATGTTAAATATTGATTTGAAGACCGCTGACCACTTCAGCGAGGGAATTCGTGTTGTTGTATTACATTACGTAACATTTTGGCATATAGTAGAGCGATATCCAATGCGCAAATACAAAGTCTAATGAAGAAAATATCTTTGACGTCTACCTTAGACTAAGTGTCTTAAATTTCTGGATCGATTTGTTTCTCAGTCGTGAAAGGGATTTTATTTATGTCACGGGAGCGATGAGCTGGGCTCCATATATTTGTACCTAAGGATAAGAGATGTCGTCCTATTCCTCAGTCTCAAATCATACATCATCTCAACACCAGGTTGGTCCTTTTCACCTGTGACGGCCAGAGAGCGGCCCCAGAAACAGCAGCGCCCCTCACTAACTGACGGATAGACTGAATGGCTCCTATAGTAGGCCTACACACGTTTTACCCACAGGGGCACCAGAGAGCGGAGAGGGTCGACAAAGACAGCCTCCGCCAATCTGACAACTGCCTGCTCAGTTTTAATTGAACTCATTTAAAAACGACGCCAGACTAAACACGCCGGTATCCCTCTGATGCACTGAGCGGTGTCTCCAGATGGCCCGGCGTGCCGCAACAGCGCCCTTCCTCCACCGTACACCTGGCCTTCCTCGCTGTGGGAGTGACGGAACCGAGGCTCCGCAATTTTTCCTCGGCCTCCACCCCTTCAATCAGCCAGCCAGTCACCCCCATCAACCTCATCCATCTTATTTAGAGGCAAATGGCAAGTATGGTGATCGCTGAATTAAGAGGGATCACTCTCCCCTGACGCAACCCCCACTCTCCATACGGACAACCCTGAACGCGCAACCCACAGTGGCAGCTAAACCCGTGTGACCTTGGGAGAAAACCCATTGACGGTGCCCAGTTCAGCCTTCTCCTCTTCTACTGAAGGAGACTATCTGCCCAGGGTTGTGATCAACGTAAGTGCTCCGGGACGGCCATAACGCGGCCGTAACCCCCACCGCTCCCTTTCCATTCTCATCCCAGACGCGATAAAGGAGGTCTTTTAACCTAAATCCGCAATATGGTGATGTAACTGCGTCACTGTTGGTGAGTACTGTGCGCCCCCCACGACTGCACTTTGGCCCTCTTGCGTGCTTATGTTCCAGGACAGAGATTAATTCAGATCAGCCTCACCAGAGAGGAGATTAATATGTGTGTTAGTGGGATACTTTTACATAATTATTTTTTCCCTCAAAAATAGAAACCCCCAAGTCATGTGGTGGAAATGGCTATGTGTTGTCACTGGGTGTACAGTCAGAAGCAGAATATATATTTACTGCATTGTTCCCTTAAGATTTGTTGTTCTTGGCAAGACAATAAGATAGCACTAATTTCTCGCCTTTGGTGAAGAGGTGAACCGTTTTCACACCTTGTCGTGTTTGTTGGCAAACACAGGCAAATTACCCATTCACTTGGAGCCCTTAAATATAAAAAAAAAATCTGGTGCTCATCTCAATAATTTTAATTAACATATAAATCTAGACCTTATTCACAGCTAAAAGAAACCACATGCTGTGATTATTGGTAGTAGAGGGAGGGAATATTGTAAGACAATGGAATATTAATAGTCTGAGTAAAAAATGATGCCGAAGCCTCACTCCTCACTCCTCACTCGCAGACCACCCGACACGCGTTTGCTCACTGAACACCATTACAGACTTTATGACAGAGGAAATTTACTGAGACAATGTGGAACAAAGAAATTAAGCACAGACAGCGGTGCCGGGAATATCTGAGTGTATTTTTTGCATCTATGAATGTAGGTCACCCTTACTGAGGGAGGAGACGCAGCTTTACAGCTCTGTCCAATCAACAAAGAAAGGTTACTTATCTTACGGATCAGGGAAGCTATAAAATTAGGATGCATCAGTGTGAATAAATGGAGGCGTCTCGTAATTAATCTGGCAAACATTACTCGATGTGCATCGAAGGGGCCTCCACAGTGACATTAGCACAGCAGTGGTCTGCTCGGTATGGTGCCTCTGTTTGGTGCGTTCATGACCATTACGAAAAGTGCACCGATGCCAGCTAGACGCATCAGAACTGTATTATTTTGGGTTTGCCATGATCGCTTTTCCCTATCTCCAAATTGAAATTATGCGCATTATATGTCACTGGAATATATTAGTGTTTTGTGCAGGCGGACAGAGGGAAAACAGTGATTGAAGATGAGGCCTAACCCCAAAGCCATCAGGCAATGCTCCAGTGCAATGGAAGTAGACAGTGATGTGGCTTTCATTTAGGAACGGTTTATGGTTAGCTAGCAGCAAGCCATATCAGATCAGACTTATTTTGAAATTCTCTGTGTGAATTCATACATTTTATATTTGCCTGTTTTATTGATGAGGTGATTGAATAGAATGTTTGTAATCTTGCAAAATTCTTTTATAAATAAATCATTGTGGGGAAATTGATGTTTAGGAGGAATATTTTTTTAAAAGCCTCGTACACTTTTTCAACAGTTTATACCTGGTGCTGCAGTGCAATTTCAATATAACAGGGAAACTACTGAAAAATCTTGGCAGGACTAACGACCAAACCAAAATCAGAGACAAACCTTGTTAATAATATCAAATTCACTTGAAAGGGCATAACTACTGTATGACAAAAACATATCTCAAAGAAATGGAAAGCTTTTTGTTCTGGAATATACAGGCAAAGCAGAAATATGTAATACATGCCGTGACAAAGTCACAAAGGCTTGGCCATACATGAGCAGAGCATGAAATGACACCCACATAGCGCTCAGCAAGGAAAGGTCAGGCCTTGTCAGATTTATGGCTTTTAATAATCCAACCCAAAAGCTATTGTTTCCACAGTCACCAATGAGAACGATGCCAAATAACTTAATGGGATTTAACAGTGAATTAGGCAAAGCCAGCTGCTGTCGTTTCCTAATTACAGCAGTCCTGCCCCCCCCACCCTCCCACCCCACTACGGCACATGCACCTCAAAGGAAAGCCCCCCCCCCTACAGTATCCAGGGGGAGGAAGCTGGGAACGGGGTCTGGACTTTATCAGGAAATCAGAAAATAGAGTAGCACAATCCCGTCCACTGACACATGAAAGATAAACACGTCAGGGCTCTGCCTTGCAATTCTAGCCAAATCCATCCACTGGATATCATTTACAGGACTTGTGCGCTCAGACATCATGCAGAAAGATTTAGCTTGTGGCAAGGCTAAAAATAAAACGTGCGAATCAATGTGACATTGTGTTTGCGTGTTTCCGGCAATTAAAAAAATCTTGTGGGCTGGAGAGTACTTCAGGACTTGTGGGGCATTATGTCCGTCTCTGTGTGAATCAGCGTGAGGCCGGCCAGGATTACGCTGATTGACATAATGTTGGAGGGGTTGCATGATGAAGTCACTCACTGCCTCACTAAACTGTCGCACCGAATATGCAAATGCAAAACATACCAACCTCATTTGTCAAGGTCGTTCTGCTAATGCAAGTTAATGCAGCGATGCTCAAAGGAATCAAGACTGATTTTGGCCCATTACTTTTGGCAGTAACAGAAAACAAGATGATAATTTAACATATCAACGCTTTTTTACAGGTAGACTCAGATGACACAAAAGACATTTGATTCTGAAAGCAAGGTTTAATAAATTAATATATCCATGCGCAAATCAAGTACAAAAATATTACAACCAAAACGAACTAAACATTAAATGTTGCACACTGAGTGCAACAGATTTCTGAAGGCCAGGTTAATTAAGAATAAACATTAAAGAGTACATTGATTTCTCGGTTTCTGTTAGAAAGAAGCTTTAAAATCAACCTAAAAAGGTACTGCATATAAAAACAAAACAAAAAAAACAGAACCAGGTCAAATATCATCACAAAGGCTTAAAAAAAATATTGTACTCTATGTCACATCCAGGTACATAGTGTTTCACAAAAACAACTGCCCATTTGGCAATAATGAGCTACATCAACAGGACAAGAGCAGTCACAATGCTGTACAACCTTAAACACATGCTGGATTACTGCTAGAAGGCTATCCAAAATAAAGACACTCCGCCATATTTGGCCCTTCTCTGCTTAAACAACCCCCGACAAAAATGGGGAGGCACACATGCAAGACCTAAGTTTAAGGTACATAATCCACACCCATCAAAAGGGGGTTAAATGGGTTTATTCGGTAAAGGTCCACAGGGACAGAAAGAAATGGGACTATGATTAAAAAAATGTTCCTTCATACTGGAGTCTCTGCACCAAAGAAAAAAAAAAAAAAAGAAACAAAAGAAAAAAAAACCTGTATCGAGCTGCATTTTATCAAAATGTGGTTCCTTCATGTGTAATTTTGTATTTTTTTTTTTATTCATCCCTTTTCAGAAGAGAATGTCTTCGTTCTTGATGAGGGACTCCACCACCTGCCTCTGGTAGCGGATGTCGTTGAGCGCAGTCATGGCGTCCAGGTCTGGCGCTCGCATCAGGGTGGGCCCGAACACGATGCCCAGGTTCTCTGCGTTCATGAGGTTGTCCTTTTCGTTCTGCGTAACCCTGCGGAGATTGGGCCACGGGTCATGGACAGATACGTACACGCAGACACGGGGGTGGCAGTGTAGCGTAGTGGTTAAGGAGCAGGTCTCTGTACTGCTGCTGTACCCCTGGGTCAAGGTACCTACCTCAAAACTGCCTCAGGAAATATTCATCTGTATAAATGGATAATATTGTAAATAACTGTAACCGATGTAAGTTGCTCTGGAAAAGAGTGTCTCCTAAACACCAATAACAATACCATAATGGAGACGATGTAAGAACAGGCCATTGCCCAAAGAGCATAGCCCTTTTCAGGAGCCAGTACATCTCGCCTTAAGCATGCATGACCTCTTTTGGCCTTTCAAGAAGCCTCCGAGCTAAACCTCTACCACATTCTCGCCCAGGGGTCCCTCACACACAAGTCTTGGTAAATAAGGACAGGCCGGGCGGAGTCGGGCGCTCACCTCTTCAAGTGGGCCATGAGGTACCGCAGCGTCTCGCAATGCGCGGGCGGCAGGAGCTTCAGCGCCTCGTGGAGGGCCTCCAGCCGCTCGTCAGGATCCGTGAGCTCTGCAACGCAACGCGCAAGAAACATCGTCAGGCGTCTGCTCGCGCTGCGCTCCGACAGATGGCACAGCGCCTCACACCCATCTGTTTCAGACTTTACAAGTGCTCATGGGAAGAAAAAGAAGTGGTTCCGCTTCAATATGGCATGGGCCGAAGCTAAAGTGTTGCTACAGTGTTTCCTTTGCTTTGCCTGCACATTGTAGCCATCTCCTCTGTTTCTGAAACCGTGGGCTTAGTCTGCATTTGGTGGTACGATCTACAGTTTAGAAGACTAAAGCTTTACAAGATATTTTGTGTGCAGAAACACTAAAGAGTTCAGAGGTACACATCTGTCAAGGTACAGCATCTGCCAGAAACAATAGCATCTCTGGGCATGATGACATACAGCCCTCAGTCTCTCCACCATCACAGGCTCTGTTCACCTCACTGTGATGATAATATGTCTTTCCCCAGCAAATTATATCTTGCTGTCAGGTTTTTCTCTTCCCAAAATCAGATTAGAGGCTCGCTTCAACCAGAGAATCTAAGGAAATCGAATTATATGAGCTCTAAAGGAAGTGGCAGTGAATGAACATCTCTGATTTGTTCTACTAGTGTGGACACTGAAGCTACAGCGAATTCATTACTGAATGCATCAGAACGGTAAACATTGCTCAAAAAAATGTGAAAGGCAGCGATGCATCAGGCTGGAAAGAGCAGTCTATAACACTGCATCCTTTGTTCTAGATACTGTGTCCATTCATGTAAGGCTATAAAGGGCTGCGTATATGTTCACTGAATATAAACCACGCCACGATGCATGAAAGTTTTTTTTGAATCCTGCTATATGAGTACTCTTTCGAAATAGACCAATGCACAAGAATGGACGTCTTCTTATATTGTGTTCACATTTCCAAATTGCAAGTATGTCAATGAGTGACTTGTATTTTACTGACACAGACATACATACACACACAGACACACACGCACAGATATGCACACATGCACACACTTATTTGTTTTGCACTCACTGGCAGCCTCGATGAATCGGGGGTAGGCGTCGTACGTGATGACAGGAATGGGCAAATCCCTGAAGTAGAGTTTAAGTGCACCAGTGATGATATTGATATCTTCATAAACATTCACAGAGATGTCTGCCTTTTCGCCATCTGTGAAGAGACATCGCAACGGTTTGCATCTTGATACATGAGAACAGCCAGTCAAAGCAATTTGAAACAGGCCTGCACAACATGTCTGAATGATGCTGAGGACTCTCCTACTCTCCCTAAGCAAGGGTTTTATTTAGCGCACAGAATGGCCTAGATCTGCTGCAGATTCCCACATCACAGTGCAGTGAGGGAGGCTGACACTTTGCCAGGGGCTGTTTCACACAAGCCACTCTAGCGTAAGCAACTCTGGTACAATCCGCCTCTAATTGGTTCTCGCCCCACCTACAAACTTGTCCTGTCCATCCATAAGACATTCTGGTTCCACCCACATATTACTCTGGCCCCACCCACAACTCTTTCTGGTCATAGCTAGTCTTTCCACTCCAGGGCTTCCACTGCTCACACACACAGTGACCTGAGAGGCCCCCAGTAATGAACTCTGAAGCTATTCTCAGTGAACTCTCAGTGAACTGAGTTACAATTTTACTTTAGTTCCTCTTCAGGTGCCTTAAAATGGAAGAGGCATTCACACCTTCCCGATCAGCTGTGTGGTGCCAGTGCTGGATGAACTCAGAGTCACAGCAAATCCTTTGCATGGATCATGTGAGGGCAAGTGATCCTCTTACAGAGGGGGATTAATCCTGTCATGAATGTGCAATTTTCACATTAATATCAAACGAATTAACGTTCCATTATAAATTAAACACTTCAGACCCTCGATCTGAAGCATAAATGTACCTCATGTTCCCGAACACACAGCACAGTCATTTACACGTCAGTGTGAGGAGAACAAGGGGTTTATTAAGCCTGGATACATGAGTGCAGGAGTCAGGCCATCACCTACCTCTGTCAAATGCCAACTTGACATCTTCAATTAAATCACTGAATCCTGATATCCTGTACAGCCCCTCAGACTTAAGACCTTGAGAGAGGGAGAGAAAAAGAGGAGCAGGGAGAGAAAGGGAAAGAGAAAGAGGAACAAGGAGAGAAAGGAAAAGAGGGGTAAAAAGGAAAAAAGAGAACAGTTTTACTGCATGTGACAACTGACAGAACAGCACAGTGGTTTACAAGCCACAACTCTTGATGGCTTGTATGGAACCATTTGCACTGTGTAACAAACAGATTCCATCAAACACAGTTTTTGACAAACAATCCAACCCAATCTAATGGAGATATATATATATGTGCGTAGCCTCCGGTGCCAGTCAACAACGACGACGGCCTGCATTATGATGAGGGCAAAATGACCGAACTGTGAATTCAGCACTGCCGAACGGTCCGTCTGGAATACACAATGCCCCTCTTCCACCTGGGCTGTACACGGCCCTGAGCCGACAGCTCCCTGAAGTACTGCCTCATGCAGGGTGATACGGCCTGAATGATCTGGGCCGCTCTAAAGCACACCCAGCAGACAGACATTTCACAGCTATTCCCGCCAGCATCTGCATGAAATGCGTTATAAATCACGACAACGGAGGGTATAAAATCAGGCTCAGCTGGAAATGAAGGGGGTGTGGGGGAGAATTAGACAAGGGGGAAAAAACAGGCTATGCAAATCGACAGGACACTTAGATGATAATGGCTCCATACAGCTGCTACACAGGGATGAATCCAGCCAATACAGATTTCCACGGTATTGGTGAACACGTCCCCTGGTAGTTCTCTGTTCACATCCTCTCTGACCGCGGGCCAATGGGGTCCGCGTTGCCCGTCTCACCTCTGGACTCGATCTCCCGTATGCACATGTCCACCACCATCGGCCGCTTGGTATTATGAGCCTTCACCAGGGTCGTGAGGTCGCAGCTGTAGACCTTCTTGACGTGCTTCAGGTCCGGCTTGCAGTCGTTGGGCACCATCTTGGAGCACTGTTTGTGGACATTCAGCCCGCAGTCTGGAACAAAATAAAAAGGGAGGGGGGGGGGGGCGGTTATTTGGTTGGGTGTGGCACACAGATCGATACAATCCAATTATGAAGAGGAAATACCTCAAACATATTTCAGCACCTGACAGTTCCATTAATGGGAGTCGGTGCTACAGCAGTCACACTGGCCGACAGCTGTACTCAGATGAATTCTCAAGTTCTCCTCAATAAAGGTAAAGTGCGCTGACATATGAGCATGGAACAACAGTGTATGATGCCAAATGCAGTTGGCGTCTGCGAATGAAATATCATCTCCCACAGGTCCTGTGAGACAGTTAATGGCTGCCATGCTTCTTCATTTCGGTTGCTAAGGTCTGCGTCCCCTCGAACAATGCCTACCCTCTGAGTGGCACTGCATTCACTGCTGGCTGGTGACATCACTTCCTGGTGGGCTGCCAGGGCTGTTTATGTCACCTTGAGCGCTCCATCCAATGCGGTTGGAAAGGAAGGAGCCCATTACCATCCTGTCAATCACCCTCAGATTCTCACCCATTAATTCATTCTTTTAACTGCTGTGCAAACGAGTGTCAACAAAGGGCACTGAGTCACTCGATGTAATCTGCAGTCAGTCTGTGCCGCACACAGAGTGGTTATTCTCCCTGCTGGGCAGCCGGACACTGGCGCAATGCGCTAACATTGCGTTTGTCCACGGCGCGATGGCCCGTTTGTTCGGGGAGGATGTGTGTGTCGCGTTGAGCCAAACGTCAACACGCAGCAGGCAAAGAACTAAGGCTTTACTAAGATGGGGTTAATCACCAAGGATTCTCAGGGCAGTGAAATCCCAACCCCGCTGCACGCAACTGCTTTGTTCACTAGGTTAAGGGGAGCGCTGGCAGATAAGCAGGCCTCATCTTCAGCAAAAGGGACTTTTAACCACTTAGCCTATTTATTAAATCTGTCAACAGTAAACAGTCCAGAACAGAATGTGATGATATTAAAAGAACTGAGGGACTCAGAAACATGCTACGTACTGTACTGTGTTTGTGCCCTTAATTGGGTGCCAAATGTATTATTTATTGCTATCAATTTCTGCTACCTAATTCTCGATTCCGCCTTACAGATCAAATGTGTAGTGAGTGTTTGTGCTGTGTGACCGAGAACAGGCTGTTCCAGTTGATGAGCTTATTAATTGTACAACACCTGGTTTCAGTCTAATTTAACACTAGTATAAAAACAGGTGTGTGAAGGCAGAGAAAGAAGCACTAATTGATTAGCAAAAGCTGCAGGGCAGAGCTATGAGACAGTTCTGGCAAAGTTCCACGACTTAGATTTCATATAAAAAATGCATAGCAGGTTTGTGAAGCCTGCTTTTAATGAATTGCTGATTCCATTTCACACCTTAACCTTTGAAACCTTTTTTTTTTTTAATTTAATGCGACAAGCACTGGCCGGCTTCATCATGCGTATTTGTAAAACAAAATTCTAATCCTCATTTTACTGGAGAGACGGCTTCATCTTTGTAGGGGAAAAAAGAGTAAATAAAATCTACTGTGGGAAACAGGCAGGCATCCCTATTTTGTTAACCAAAGAATTTGAATGAACCAACAAAATGTCAAATTTTCATCCTTCACCAGTGAAGATTAAATGAATTGCTCTGGACTGGAATGCATTTGTTACTGGGAATTTTCCCAGTTCTCACTGTCTAGCAGCCAGTATCAATATGAGAACATGCCAGACTCAGGCTGGTAATATGCATGCAAACTTTCTGGAGTTTACGTCTCAGTTTTTCACTTTGATATTGATATTACGACTGCATATCAAAATCCACATTATCTTCATGATGTGGTGGTCATTAACGTTAAAACTGTTATGAAGTTACAAGATTGTCATATTTAGCTGCAGTTTTTTTTTTTTTTTTTTTTTAAATCAACACTAATCCATAGTACAATTACTTAGACAAGCTTTTGTAAGCTCTAGTGTGAGCACGTCGTTAATAACAGAATAAACGCTGCCACTACAAAAGCTGTTTTTGTTTGAACTGCAGCCCAGCTGTCCGGAGCAGGCTTCACCTTGAGCAGCAGCGGGCGACAGGCGCATTGGAGGGGGGGGGTGTTGGGGGCCGCCTGCACCCCCATTGTTAGAGAGGGGCTCAAAAGCGGCTCCTCAGCGGAACGCTCTCAAAAACAATGTGGCTTGGAGGAGTGAGTGGCGGCCATGCTCGCGCCATTCTCCTCCAAATCTGCACACGCCACACAATCACAGCCGAGGAGAGGCTCCAGCTGCCGCCGGCTACACTAGACCTATTTTTCCCAGCACTGAATGAGCCCCCCCCCACACACACACACACCCCACACCCGCCCCCACCAGCTCCAGTTTTAAGAAGTATACATTCCAAAAGTTTCCAAGGGGGGAATTTACGACTGGAATAACACCTCCCTATTGCATGTTTTGAAATCAGAAAATAATTTATGTTCTTTCTGGACTTATACAAAGTCTGATATATTTCAGACAGCAGCAAAAAAAACAAACAAAAAAAAACTTGTCATGTCTGCATTTCACTCTGTAGTTGACCACACGTTTTAATTTTTTTCCCCCAATTAAAATGTAGATCTCATCAAAGATTCAAATAAAAAGTAAGTGTATTCAACACACAGATGCTGTCACAGGAATATAAAGGGCTTCTGAATAATAGAAGGTCAGTTAAAAAAGTACCTCAGAGGAATTCAGAAAGCCTTTATTTATACTCAATGAAGCATAAATTTAATTACCTTAAGAGATATGAATCTTTCAAGTACTGGAGACAGCTAGGGCAGCCAGAAAGTGCCCTAATAAATACTGGCTTTAAAAAAAGGCTGGTGTATTAGACCTAACCCGAAACCTAACGAGTTTCACCCAAACACAAAGACGACCTTCAGTCCCAGGTGGGGTGAAAAATCGTTCAGAGGCAGGAATGATCTCCAGGCACTGGCTGCTTCTCTGCCGTTCACAGTCTCGGTCCTCAGGGCAAGGACGGCGAGGTGAGGGCGAGCTATGATCCGATTTGTACACTGCGATTGATTAGACAGAGGGAGGTTCCTGTTCGAAATTGCACCGTTTGACCTTCAACAATGCTCCTGTTCAGAACGCACTGTGGTCCCCCCCCCCCACCTCACCCCTGCTATTTACCTCACATAACCTCCATCATTCTCTCACCACTCAATTACCATCGCGCGCGGTCTGCCAAAGGCTTTTTCGAAACACTCTCATATTTTCTATGACAGAAACCGAGAGGAGGCATTAGCGCTTAACTAAAACGACCGGTGAGCTGTGGGAGCCAGCGCTGGGTTTTCTTTTTTTTTTTTTTTGGGCTGCTGAATTTTAATGCTGCGAGAAATGGAGCCTCAGAGTCGTCCCCCCCCCCTCCTCATTAGAGAGACATGCCAGCTTTGTTTTTCCTTCACAGGCATGATGGCATGACGCTGGGGGCACTCTCGCATGAGGAAAAGTGGTACAACGGGCACTAGCATGGGGCTCGCCGTCCTGGCACCAGCCCAAAAAAACATCTCGCTGACACAAAAACAGAAGAGGAGGGGCAAATTTAGGAATGCAAATTCACACTTCAAATAAGACTCCACTGCCCTAGTTTCTAGTACCTTGGCACAGTTTAAGGTACGGAGGAAAGCAGACAAAACGCCCCCCATGAACACAGCACTCCTCCTTTAAAAGGGTGGTTCTGACTGCAGTGTCAGTCACTTTCAAACCAGAGGATAAATAATTCATCAGCCGGCGTCCACAAACATACGTGTGGTACACTTTGTCCCATAAATAATGCATGAAATACATACATCCGTCTGAATTAGAGCAGTAATCTATACTGCACATCTGAAAGGCTTTATTGTATAGAAAATGGTTCCAATTAATATTGCACATGCTTCAATTATTTATTTATGTATTCATTAGCTTCTGAGGACTCAATACACCTATATTTCTAAGCTAAAGCTGTAATCCATGCTTAAGGAACCTCTCAGACACAATGCTTTTTCACATTTCATTTACATTTAAAAATACAGAATATTCTAACAAATGTTGTAAGGAGAAAATGAGTATGGTGTATCACAAACAGTATTATTCTATTATGTTTCCCCCAGAGACACAAAAACATTTCCATGTCCATGACTTTTTCCATCATGACTCCTGCACAGTTTTATTGAATTTAAGATACTGTGCAATGGGCTGCAAAATGCACTGAATTAGTCCAATCAGCCCTGGTTGGCTATCCAAACAAGTTTTTTTGACTTGATGTTCCGCCCAGGGACACGGCGATCTGAGAAACCCAACAGCTAATGCGATTCTACAGAGGCGCTGCAATAAGACTCCTCCTGCTACACGTACAAATAGGAGACACTCTGAAACTCAGCGCCTCTCACCCCCTAATTACAGAGGCTCTCGGACCTTGTACAATATTCAATATGAAGGACTGTAAGCCTGCTGTGAGCCAAGCACTCATGTAAATACGCCCTCGTTGCGCACATAACATTTAGGCTTCATACTTTCTGCGGACGCAGAACTACACCAATCCAAAAACCACGTTTGTACATTCCGGAACTCCTGTTACTGGAAGCACCAGTGTCACACTCCTGTTGGCTCCTGATGAGAACATTGCCACTCATCAAGCAGGCCCATTAACCGCCACTTACTACATCACAGAGCGAGCACGCAGAGCCCCAACTCTGCACTCGTTATATAATTTCTCTTACTCGCTCTCATTTCTGGTGCAGTGCTGGCTTATGGGATTTCCTACATATATGATTATATTTGCTGCCTTTCAAAAGGCAGGGCAGCCACATACACTTTATACACTATAAAAAGACAATTTAGGCCCATCGTTACATCAGGTCCTTCATTACAGTAGCAAAGCACAGCATGTTCCGTAATAGCTCTATGGCAGCGGCTTGCCACAGTAAATGTCTGCACAGATGTCGCATGTCACAATAAATGTGTGTACCTGCACATACGTCACAGGGAAAGTGTGTACCTGTGCATTTCATCACACCGAAAGCATGTACCTGAGGCGTTGTGTCACAGTTAAAAAAGCGTGTACCTGCACATTTGACTCCCTGAGCGATCAGCCCCCACATGAAGTTGGCGCAGTATTCACACCAGTGAGGTCCTCGGAACGTGTGCACCTGCAAGGAGACACAAGGGAGAGAACAGTCAGCGGGGTCGTTTAGCGAGGGTGCAGGCGCAACCGTGTCCCATGATCCTCCCCTCCCGTCCCGGCTCCACACAAAACTTGGTGTGGCTTAAATGAGCCAGATTGCAGGGATTATCCCTGTGTTGAAGATAAGGGGAGCTACAGCAGTGTCAAATCTGACTGGATGCCTAATCCACTCAAACAATTAACGAGTGGGGTGAAAAGTGGCGTTAGCAGAGGGGGGGGTGGGGGTAGTGTGTGTGTGTGTGTGTGTGTGGGGGGGGGGGGGGGGGGGGGGGCAGCTGGCTGAGAGGGCAGGTTGTCATGGAAATCAGCTAAAGGCAACATGAAAAGCCGCTTGCTGTAAAAAAAAAAAGAAAAAATAGGAGGAGGCTCACTCCGCCAGGTAACAGCCTAGCCAATCAGGAGTATTTGCACTGCCCATGTAAGGGACAGGCAAATCCAGAATCCACAACAGCCTCAGCCAAAACATTTATCTTCCTCGGGGAAACAGCAGAGGCGTCTAAACCCTTTTGTGCGAAGGAGAGAGGCTTTGCGCTCATCGGCGTTCCGTTCAAATGTACCACGCGCTCACAATAAGGCGATTAGGCACAGTATACGTCTTTAAGACACAGCAAAGGTGACATTAAAATCTGAAAAGCGTCAAACACAAAACGTCACCACTAACACCCAGAGGTCCCAAAAAAAAGCAGATTTTCAGCTGTACAAGCATGACTGCTGGCACCAGCTAGTCCTATAGGCCCCGCAAGGGCAAATTTATTGAGAACTGACCAGAGGGTGGCTTCAAAGTACAAGCAAACAATTATCCTGCTGTTTGTCTTACAGACATCATATTTTTCCCTGGAAACAAAGCACCAGTCAGTGAGGCTGGCAGTGGAGCTCAGTTCATTGTTGTGTATTTTTGCATTCAGTTTTTTTTTTCTTATTCATAACTGCGTTATGAGGAAATGGACCCACGCAGCAACCTCAGTGGTATTCAGAGGAATAATTTCCACAGTAAATATCAGGCACAATGCGGCCGTTATCCCTCAGCTCTTTGATTGTGGCTCTCTGCCTTCTGACGAAAAAGGCATCCTCAAAAGAGTTTAAATCTGAGACACCCCCGAAGGACAAACATGGCAGGGATATGAAAGCGTGGAGGAGGAAGAGGAGGAGGAGGGGGAGGTTAGGCGATTCTGTGAAGGTCAGCACTATGGGAGCCTCAGAGTCGGACCCTGCACTCCCCTCTCCGCTAGCTTCCACAGACAGGCCGGCGAGATGCTCCTCCACCGGCCCCCGCTTCTATCACTTAATCTCTCCCCCCCATCTGCTGCCCAAATGAACAGCAGCAGCCCCCCCACAGTACCCTGGCAGATCTGCCTTTTGAGAGATGCTCACCGAACTGACCCCAAAACAGTCCCCTCTTTCCCTCCCTCACAATGTGCCCGCTCTGCAAACAAGCACCCCAAACTTCCCCCAATAACAGCACAGCACCCCCACTGCACACAGTAACTTTCAGCACATTGTCCTCCCCGTCTCTACAGAGACGAGACCGCACAGGCATTCACACAGCAGCGGCACAGGCTGAAAAGCAGAGCGGCGCGGCGGACCTCACCTTGAAGTTGTGGACTTTCTCATACTTGGGCGTGCGGTCGTTCTCCTTCAGCGTGGCTCTGCGGACCAGCGAGGTGAGCTGCGAATAAGCGAAGAGTTTCAGAGGTTGCCAGAGCGTGGAGGGGGGCTTCTGCGGCCCCATCCTCATTCCCAGGGCGGCAGCTAGGATGTCCTGCTGGTTGCCCTCCTGCTTGGGCTTGTGGACGAGGGACTTGTTTCCCTTTCTTCCAGTGCAGGACTCCCTGGACGGCATTGTGACAATCGAACCCCCCCGAAAACTTAAGTGAATCTGAGACGCGAAGAGCTGTGGCAAGCGGTCAAGGTGCTCTCTCAGAGGTTGGCTGGGAAGCCCCCCGTTGGCGCACAGACCTAGCCTAAACTCTGCACTGCTTCTTGCATGGTTTCACAAAGAGAGGACCGGCGTCGCGAAGCAAATGAACCAACAAAACGCACCAAAAAAGGCAAAAAAAAAAACAACAACAAACAAACAAACAAACAAAAAACTGATAAGCTGCTTGCTTGAAATGAAAACAGCAGTCTACAAACTCTCCTTTAAAACAGCGAGGGCTGGAAAACCTGGGTGACAGACAGAGAGTCCCGAGTCCTGAGCTGGGAACGGAGGAAAAAGGCCCCCAGTGTCATGTGTGGGTCCGTTCCCTCCTGTGTGCATCTATATGCAGATGAGTGGAGCTGTGTTAATCCTCTCCTCGCTGCGCGGGGCTGATATTCTGTCTGGAACACAGACAGCACTGTGTGTGGACACTGCCAGAGCCGAGGGGAGGCAGGGAGGAGGGGGAGGGAGGGGGGCGGGGCTTGAGGAGTCACGCTGGATTAGACAGGTCACATTATAGAAGCAGCCAGCCAATCAGAGCAGGGCTGGCCCTGGCTTTGTCACTGTTACCCCCCCCCCCCCCTTTCAGAGGCAGAGGCAGAGGAAGGCAGGAGAGTGGGAGTGGGGGGGCCGGGGGGGGAGTAGTGAGGATGATAATGAGTGCTGAATGAGTCATGCATCATCACGGAGTTCAGCGTTGCTCTGAGCTAATGAAAACACTGGGCCATCACAACAGGGCTGGTTTCTCTGCTGCACTACGGCTTGTGAGAACATTTGTTGTGACAAGGGACACACAGAAACCTGTCTGTCACCGAAGTGGACTGAACACACACCACAACTCAGCGTTCTGACTTCTCCATAATGTTTCTTAAAGATAAAAAAAGACAAAAAATACCCCGCCTCACACAAAATGGTTATGATTTTGAAAATAATAACATTTAAATATTTTTTTGCTTTAAATTTAAATGACTTTTTCTTTGAAATTCTATGAAAACATATTTTTCAAGGAATGCAAATAAACAGACAGGAACATTGATCACTGCAGACTAGAGTAAAACAAAGGCTGAGGGATTATGCAAAAGAGCCCTATTTTCATAAAAAGGCGAGCAGATTTCACTCATTAGAAAGCCCGCAGAGAGAAAGCCCATATGTTTGCACTGAATGTAATTAAATCCTTTTTAAGACAGTCCGTTTTCAGCTCAAATTTCTTCTTCTGGCACAAACGTGAAAAATAGATAAAAGCAATATGCAAATAAATGCTAATTTAAGTAAATACTGTATACATCAACACAGTTAATTCATTAAGTAACTCCCTATCTCCGAAACAATTTTTAAAAAACAACCACTGAGCCAGTTTCAGCTGATGTTCAAATGCTCATCAAACACAAAATTCAATCAATAAAGAAAAAAACAAACAACAAACTTCAAAATTTCACTACTGGACCACACTTCAAAAGTCAAGATTGTGATTTTGGGACAGACTACGACATTATCAGTAACAGTTATGAGAACAGAAGATCTTAATTCAAATGCGTTCTGCTGCCTATGATCTCTCCGCAGGATTCAGGCTCAGATAATTCACTCTTCCTGCTGCTGACGCAAAAAGAAAAAGAGAGAAAATACAGAACGAAGGCATATTAAACAGCATGCGCCCCACAATGCTACAGTCACCCTGCCGTGGAAATGAGCTGGAAACCACCCACACTCAGAACCTAATGCGATTTCCCTCCCACACCTTGGAGGGTGATTATGGCTCAGCCCAGTGGAGCCTTCCCTTGGCTCCTGTGATAAGGCAGAAAGCAAAGCACAACCTGGGTGCCTGTCTGTCCCCCCACCCCCCACCCCACCCCTCCCGAAACTGGAAAGAACAGGGCCAGAGCAGGAGAGCGCTGCCCTCCTGTTTAAAGATCGCTATGGATTATGGGAGCTCGAGCTGACATCTGTGTCAGATAAAAGCGTCGGAGCGCTGCTCTCAAACTCCTGGGGACACCTCCTCGCGTACTGGGACGGGCACCTGAAACGGGTGCATTCCCAAAGCCGAGGAGCCCCTTTTCAGACGTAGCACCACCCCCTCGAAACTCGCCTGCCTGCCGCTGAGTGCGGGGCTGCAGTCTGACTTACTTTGAACACTCCTCTAATTAACACTGATGGATCTGCTCGTTTTTCAAACGCTTTCTCGAGCTGGCCTTTAAAATGAAGAAAGAAAGGAAAAAAAAAAACAGAAAAAGACACTGCAGTTAATTCGATTCATTTCCTATTCATAACAGACTTGTCCGTCTGAGAATACTAATTACTCTTCATACGTCTGATGTTCCTTTCTGGGAAAGTTCTCTCCCCCACCAGCAGTTTCTGAACAATGGCAAAATTCTCCCGCAGTTTGACCAGGCCAACAACACACCTTTCCAGTTACCTCAGAAAATCTCATAGCACCTTGCAACATTCCTCACATTCAGTCCACTTCCTCCTTCTGTTTTTCAGCTGAGGTTTCATTAGCATTACAAGCGGTCACTTTAATACAGATCTACAATAAAGTGACTGCCCACCAAAACCCGCTTTACTCAATGCCTTGGAGCATCCAGTAATTCCACTACATGCAAAGGGGCATTTGATTTGTAAATATGACACCCTACACATACGAATGCTTTGTTCAACAATATGCCATTAGTTTTCCCTGACAGCAAGCCACGCACTGAATAACAAATAAGGAACAGAAAGGAATATTCCAACATCAAGGTACCAATGCAACAAAACATAGATCTAATACATGCCTTATTGGTGCCCCGGCTTGTTTGAAATGGTACATTCATTTTTTTTTCATTTCACCTAAAAAAAACTCATGTCTCATTTGTTCATATCACAGAGGACGTTTTCCAAGGGATGCAACAGACAACAGCCTTAGTCTAGGTTAATCCAGTGTGGACAGCCACCTCCCTGAAATCGGCACCAAGCACTTGGCACACTTGTCCACATAAGGTAAGAAAGTTCTGCCCCTAAATTTTTAAGCTGATTATGAATGCTCTCCATTCCATCCACTCTGCACAGTGAGGTGGCTGCATCCGTAAGCAAGCAGGCCTGCACCCTGAAAACATCCGACTGGGTCCTGTCCACTGTGAGCAAGCAGGAGCACCTAAACTGCTTTATGAATAAACTGTAGTTCTGCTAAATCAATGCTAAATCAGTGAATCTGCATGGTGTTATTGCTGAGGAGCAAACTGGAGCTGACCTTCTAAAGTCAGCTAGCACATCGGTGTGTTTGCTAAGTACCCATCATCCACACCTTCATTTCCAGACAGCACATTTCGGCATGGAGATGGAGATGGGAGGATTTACTCAGTCAATCTGGTCCCCTAATCACCCCCCCCCCCACTACCACCACTTTAACTACCCAAGGCAGATTTTTGGGAATTTGGCTGTGGAATTGAATTGGTAACCTCCGACACCCCCACCCTCGACAACATGTGTGATAAGTGTGTGTGTGTGTGTGTGTGTGTGTGTGTGTGTGTGTGTGTGTGTGGGGGGGGGGGGGGGGGGGGCTTCAACGACCACAATAAATCAGCATGTTGGTGAGGGTGATCACGAGGATTTCAGGTATTATTTCTTAATTGTCAAAGCTTTCCATAACCGCATGTGTTCCATAACACATTTAACCTTCAGTACTTTACTCTTTAGTTATAATCAGAGCAAGAACAAAAAAGTTGCCTGCAGATGGTTATCAAGCTTATCAAGAATCCACCAGTACATATTTTTATTGATCGTATGGGTCAACTCTTTGATCACTGCACCAGAGCCTGGTCCTCATTCATGCTGGTCTCTCCATTGTTTAGTTAATGGCTGCTAACAGGACTGGAAAACAACAGGAGGAATTCATCAGTGAAACTCATCACCTTGTTGCAGTTCCCTTTGTACAGTGTGCACTAATCCCTGATTTACCAAAATGTGTTAATCTAGACCATTCAATGCGAAGAGTAATATGTCCTTGCTATTGTTATTTGTTATCTGCCAACAATTGTTATTTAAATTTTTTTTGATCGTCCCTGTTGGGTGTGATGGGCCAGTAGATGGTCATATCCTTGTCAGACCAGCTCGTTGGGTTTAAAGTGATTTATAACCCATTTGCTGTGTGCTTGGTCTTCCGCTTGGACTTGGCACGTTAAAAACTTCATTTTTGCAAGGTTTCCTCCCACATGCTTCAGTGTTATGCAACAGTTTTTGCCATTTGCCTTAAAACCACAGAAATCAGACCTGCTGCTTTTCAATCTAAGCGGCAGAGCAACAGGGTGAAGACATCCGCTTGAAGTAAAACATACAGACACGGGTTTCACATATCCTGGGGAGGTTAGGTTCGGCTGAGGATGTGCCCGTTACCAGAACGCTAAACACAATTTGTCGTTAATCAAACCGGCTCTTCCAGAATGACCAAACGGGAGCTGAAGCTGGCTAATGCTCACAGTGACCTTCCATCTGCCTACACAGAAACACGGTTTAACCATTTCTGAGCTGAGAGGAAGGGAACGGCATCCCACCCTCCGCAGTAGAAGGCAAGGACATTATATAAGCTAACGGGCTTTTAAAGGTAACGCTGATCTGGGCTTATTTCTCTGGTAGAGATGGCCAAATCTAATCAGGCAGAGCAGCACTGACTGTGAATGTGAATAAACGTCATGCTTGGGTAAAACATAGCAGATCATTTTCACCTCATTCGAGCGCGGCGGGGGTAAAGCTTCCATAATTAAATAGCCCATTCGCAGAACGAACCAGTTTTTCAATCATGCGGCAACCTGCCAAAGGCATGAAGGTCAACGGGAAAGTTAAATTAGCCACGGTGACACTCAGAAACAGACCGTCACCAATAACAACAACAAGAAATAATAATAAAAAAAGATTTAAGTGTTTTGAGCTAAAAGACGACATTTGTCTCTTCCATCTCAAAAGGAATGTAGGAGGCAGGGATTACATAATGTTACATAACCTGAAAAGGGGGGTTTAATTATGGGCAGATCTGAAGTGCAGGAACTGGGTCGCGTTATCAATCCTTAGAGGCTGTCTTGACGTTAGCGGTTTGATCCGTCGGTAGCATTACTGATCTCGGCTCATGGTGTTATCGCCTCTGCCATCTGAGATCACCGCTGAGTTACAAAGCAGCAGCCTCACCCAGTCGGCTTCAGCCCAGACACCCCTAAGGGGTGAGAGGGCTTCAGAGAGGGTGCGTGTGACAGAGAAGGCTCTCTGTGTACAGGGATGCCGTAACTCTCCAGGTTGGCGATTATATAAGCCAATCACAAGATGCCCTGAGAGGGAAGAAACACAACAAGGAGAGAGGGAGAGTGACCCTAATGAATATCACGCCGTCTCACACAGAGACCTTCGTTACAGCATCGGAGGCGAAGGGGAGGCCGTACGTCACAGCGCAGACAGTCGCAAGCTCACAGCTGCCCAAAAAGGTTACGGCAAAGTTGCGATGACAATCACGCGGCCAACTGGAGCTGTGAAAATTGGATATGCACAACGAGCTGCAGGTTGGCTTTGAGGGAGACAACGAGGTGCGCTTTCACCTTCATTTTAACAGCTGCCATCACTCACTCCCACAGCCCCGGACTAAACAGGCATGACTTTGCGCAGGGGCACTGAAATAATAAAACTGTCCGACTCCACAGAGGAGGAGGCGTCGGCATTTCTACTTGATCACTAAATAACCTGCGTCACCACCGCTGTAACCTGAAGTTGGATGTTTTCTTTTTTTTTTTTTTTTTTTAACAGTAACCCGCGTTACATAAAGTAAGATCTGGGCACAGAGCATACATCTAGAGTCCCGGAGAGAGAGGAAGAGAAACTGCATCATGAATTATATAACTGTAATTTTTCAGCCTGAAACATGGAGATCATGAGGCCGCTTTACACCGCCCACCACCCCATCAGTTAAACAATCTCTGCTTCCCACACCATCTCTGGGGCTGTGGTGTAATCAAAACAGAGGAGCTCCATTACTTCTCGGTTCTGGCTTCTGCGGTACAGCTGAGCAGTGGACTGCCCACCACGCACAAACCCCCCCCCGCCCCCCCCCCCCCCCGCGCACACCACCTTTATTTGCTTACACTGCGAAAAAAGCCAAAACAAATTATGGCGTTTCAAGACAAATAAATTACTCGGCCCTGCCCCCCACCCCCCCGCCTCGACTCGACAGTGATGTATGAGGTGCGCTCGCCGGCGCTCGGCACGGTCCACGCGCCAAGGTCATACAAGAGCAGGTGCAGTGTGTGAAGCTCTGGGGCTGTGCGTTTACCGCTTACACACGTGTTGGGCCGGCAGGACGCAGAAGCACCTGCTGGGTTCACATAACCGTCGCATGGCTCCACCTACCCCTGAACCTACTGTACCACTTCCACTCCTGCCCTTTCATAAAACAACCTGCCTTACTGCAAAAAAAACAACTGAAAAATGAAGACAAAGCCTTTCGAAATGGTTTGGTCAATGCTGAAATGGTTAGAAAACAATTTAAACCCAGTAAAAATGCCCTTGTCCTGAATGAAGAGTCATTATTTTAGCCAGTAGCTATTCCATAACACTGATAAAAGTCAATTTGAAATTTGCAAATTTGAAATGTGTACAGCTTCAGTGTGACAAGGATGTCTACTGCTTTAGCCCACATTTAGCCCACATTACTAAGCCAAACTCTAAACACACACACACATTCCCACTCTAATAGCAACTAATAGCATACTAATATTTGCTTTAGTGCTTCCTGTAATCTGCTACTTCCACATACTCCCACCTTTCAAACAGCTCAAACACCAAGTACAGGACGCTACCCTGACAGCACAGTGCGCTGAGGGGGCTGTACTTCCAGGACTGCAGATAAGCTTTCGGAACATTGTGGCTCCCTCATCTAATGCGAATAGCAGGGGGTTGCAGGGGTGAGAGGCGGCCTCCTTTCTGCAGGACGCCAATGCAGAATGTCCACGTTAAACTTTCAGGCCTCTCCCTGTTTGTGCCTGGTCTCCGCACCTTCGTATTTCAGTACACAGCGTTTGCTGCAATGTTCTGACTTGCATAACATTACACAGCATCCATCCATGTGACTGCATGTTTACTGAGGCCATCCAGGTTAACCATCCTGCCCAAAGGGAATAACCGCAGCGGCTCAGCTGAGAGTCAAACCAGCAACCTCTAGGTTGCAAGCCCTGTTCCCTATCGGCATGTCAGCCTGCTGCCCAATCTGTAGCATGGTCAGAGAGCTCTGCACAGGCAGCTGTGTCTCTTTCGTTACGCTGATGGCCGGGTCAGAGGGAGGCAGGTCACCGACAGACTCCCCGCACACGCAGCGCTGTACGCGCAGCCCTCACGCTAACGCCGGCGTCCGCTGCTGCTCCTTCAGAACACTTCAATCCTGGCTGCGGCCGATCGATTGAGTTACACAACAGTACCGCGTTTCAGCCTCTCCCCCGCACCACACAATGCATCACAGATGCTCCACCACTCGCTCCACCGCTCACTCCCCCCCCCCCCCCCCCCCGGGGGCGGCAAGCCGTTCCAGTTTTTACACAACTTTCAAAAACTAAATGCCTCAACTCTCATCTAGTTCTGCTGTGACGCACGGAGCCGACCTCTGCGCGTGGTTTATGTATGAGATACTCAGCGTGGCTGAATGAACGCTGGGGGATCTCACGAATTCAGCACAGGGGAGACCGCAGTGCCGGTCCTCAATGCCCCTCTTCTTTTTTTTATTGAAGGAATGATACAATACTAATTAAATACACTCTCCTCCTTTTTTTTGTTTTGCAAACAAAATTCCCTCCCCCCACCCTGGAAATGTAGGAAATGCAACATTACACAATTATACAATTACAAATGCACATTCTCACAGCCCCCACACTTAGTACCGCTCTTCTGAGCCCACATAAAGCACCTGCGATCGCGCCTGTCTTACGGCCGCCGTCGGACCCCCATCACTGAGCAGGCCGTTTTAGTCTGAAGCCACTAACAACTTTATGTGAGTATAAACAACTGAAAATTCAGACTTCCTGCTCGGCGGCCCCTGACCGACATCTGCGGATCCCAGAGCCATTTGGCTTCCACATGAAATGATCACGGGACATGCGCAAACATGTAAACACTGCGGCATGAAGCTCTCTGCTGTAAGTGAAGCCCATCCACTGTGGTCTTGTATATATGAGCCTATCGTATATATTTCAATAATGTAATGTAATGAGCCAAGTGCAGAATCACAGCACACTCTAATGAACCATGAGAGAGAGACTACTGAATCAATGTAATCAGAGGAGTAGATTCAAAGATCATGAGCTGCCCTAGTCCTGGACTGGCTGATTTAAATTTACAACGGCCATTCCTCGGCTACTACACACCTCGACCTGCCAAAGCCTTTGCGTCAACAGTGCTTCAGCTCAGACCGGTCACTACTGACGGTGTTAGCGCTTAAGTTCGCTTCATCCTCCGGTTCTGGCTTCGAAGGAGAGGATCCCGAGCTGGGCCGGTGACGTCGCTGCGTTTGGGCCGTCTGGACGGGTGCGATTACATCTGTTCTGGAGCGCAGGGTTCCCATGGGAACGGCGCTCGTGTGTCTCTGCGCTTCCGGTGTACGCCGGCGCTTATCTTGTTTGCCGAAACGAGCCCAACTGTCTCCAGAGGGAGGACTGCGCTACCGCTTGCTTCAGAGTTCCGCAGTTTGAATAATTAAAACAGTGTATTTAGTACTTTGAATAGAGATTGCGCTCGGAGCAACAGAAACGCGCGAGCGGTGTATTACAGCGCGCGTTTTAGCAGCTTCAGGCAAAGAGCCGTTTGCGATTTCGTGACAATGAGCAGCACTCCAATTTACACTGAGTGAGGAAAGATGCAAACAAACAATTCTTCCACAAACAGCTTCTCACTCAGGTTACCCTCACACTGAATAACCAAAGCGACAGATGGTGGATCTGCAACCTCTGATATTGTGTATTTTTAATCTCAACTGTAAAAACCAAAGGTTTTCAGGGGCTGCATATAAAACTACCACAAACTTCAAAATATCCGCGTTACCAGGTTTCTGCTTTCGTCTTTCCGTGATAATAGAATGAACAGTTCCTGATAATTTTATTGTAAAAGAAAATAACACTAGGTAATCAGTCTGGCGCTTGGCTTGAGGCGATCATTAAACCAACAGGCACGATGCCATGAATATCAACTAATTCGAACTGACAAACAGCCGCGCGGGTGCGGGACATCTGGTGGCGCCGCGATGAAGACGTCTCTGTTCGGCTCCTTGTTAGCATATAAACAACAGCGGGGGACAGAGAGGGGCTCCCGAAATCCTGCTGCACACAGCGGCCCACGTGACGCCACCAGTACATGCTTGGCGGAGGCCCGGGTACACGATCAGAGGGCCTGGCTGTGTGGGCCAGCCAACAGGCTGCCCGCTGGGCATCACCGCCTGGCAAAGGCCCCTCATAGCCGTCCGCCGCAGGCCTGCTCCGCTCTGCGCCTGGGCTAAAGCCCCACTCAGCGAACCAGCTAATGCGCCAACAGCGTAAAGGGGGACACAGCGATTTCAGGGGTTCAGCCGAGGCGACGCGCAAAAACAAAGACGCAATGTGGGGAAATGTTAACTTTCAATACGATCAAGTCCCTGTGGCAAATTTAAAACAAACGCCCCAGTGATCGAAACGTTTTCCGAAAAAATACAGAGGGCGGAAGTCCACAGAGATATCCGACGGCTTAGAAAAGCAGTGAGGGGGGCACTCCAAAGTGAAATTCACTTTCTTACTTAATAAAAGATTCCTTAAATTACAACAGTGGGGACCAGTACGAAAAATAGCTCAACATTTCAGCATTTTGCTTTCGTAAGGAGCTGCATGCCGGTGTTGCAATGGGTGATTCAGTATGTTCTTAAAGACGCACTTACAAAAAATCCCCTGGAGACAATCCCCACTGTCTTGCAATGATGCTGAGGCAATATATATAGCCTATGCAAGTTGCAATGCTAACGTTTCCCTGGTTTACCATCGAATGATGTGGCTGCCAATTACAACCCACACTCATGTACTGATAACGACTTGAGGAATGTCTTCAGAAGAGCAAGGCTGCCTGTTCTCTGAACAAAATGGAGCTGCATCTGTCCGCTTAGTGCTACAAATGTCAGTCTTGCTTAAATTCATCTAATTAGACCTGAGGCACTTACTGTACCAGCTGGAGCCAAACAAGTGGATGGGTAATGCACTGGAAATAATCTCACTTCATTGTCTTATTTTTTTTTTTTTTTCTTCCAAAAATAATGCAAGAGAAATTCAGATTTGAAAGGAAGAAGGCCCCCCCCACACAATTTTTGTATAAGATTTCATTTTGTGAGGTTACACAACCCACCACGGCAGGGGCTTTGGATTCGCTGCTCCGAGTCAGCTGCGGAGAAATTCCAACCCCTGTTCCCTAACGCTTCGATTGTCCCGGACACCACTGGAAGCCGGCTTCTACAGAATCTTATCTCAGGCCACTTAAACAGGGACAATTTTTCCACTGTATAATTCTGCTCAATTGCTGCCCCCACCCCCCCTTGGCAACTGTTCAATTCTGAGTGAATTAAGTGAGGCCATCTATGTGCCAGGATCCGTCTCATTGGAGGACCAGAGCTGGTTCATTTTTCTTGTCTCCGTTGGCTGAATACACCGGCCCCACAGAGTAGCGTGGAGGGTCTTGTGATTCGCCTGAAAGTACCACTGAACTGACAGGGACACTCTAGCAAAGCAATGAAGACACTGTTATAACCTGCACAGTCACACGCAGGGGCGACAGTAGGTTTCTGTGAGGAGGGGCTGGTTCAGTCAGTACTCAGCAGCGTTTTGAGATGCAATCGTTTGCGAGACAGAGTGTGTGTTGTGTGTGTGTATGTGTGTGTGTGTGTGTGTGTGTGTGTGTGAGAGAGTGTGCGTGTGATGGTGTATGGAACATACAGGCCCATGTGACTGATGATGTTGCCACAAAACCTGAAAACTCAGCCTTACATAAGACAGGGAACACAGAGTACCAGCTAACCCAAGTGCTCACCCCCAGTTAAAAATCTTTCACCATTAGCTGCATAAGCAGATCTCCCACGCATCTCTACGGTAATATCTCTCAACATGAAGAGTGTTTATGTCATAATACTGCCTAGGACAAAGCCTGTGTGTTCCTTTAACATGCACTGCTGTGAGTTTTGTGCTGAATCATGACTGGAGTGTTTGTTACGAGGAGGCAAATATCCCACTTATGTGCTTTACTTTAAACAGGTAAAGACTTGTGCATTCCCAATGTGAAGAATGAACAAGTGCTATTGAGTTTGTCACAGTTACGTAAAATCAGCTCACACACATCTCATGCACATCTAATTGGCCCTGAGTAACTAAGTGGTGTCTGTCCTTGATAAAAACACCAAATTACAATTAAACACACTTGACTTGAACTTGAATCTTCGACTAATATAGGCCAACAGGAAATCATACATAAGTGGATAAATGAAGTTCAAATCCGGTTGTTGCTTTAAAAAGAGAATTCAATGTTGTGCTACCTGATATGCCTACTTAATAACCTGCAACACCTGGTTATGCGCACTTCATATGAGATACATAAAAGGAAAGCACTTCCATGACAACTGTGGAACAATTAATCCACATTTTTCAGTCGCTTACAAAACTGCTCCCAGGTAGTCCAGGACAAAAGAACCCATGAGTAAGTCCATCTCGCCCAGTCCTGGGGCGCGACCATGCATAACCTCAGCACAGAGCCACAGCCCAGTGCACTGAGCCTGGGTCACTTGCGTGACTAGGCATTCGGTGACCTAAAAGCAGGCCCAAATGTGACAGGGGAGGTTAGCGCGGATTTTCTGTTCCAGTGTTCCATCTGGGCACGAGTTTTTGATAGGGGGGGAAAATACCCAGCCAGGCTGGCAGTGAAGGGAGTGTGGCTGTGGGCACAGACGCCACAGCGCACGTTATGACAGCCGGGGACACCCCACTGCCCCCGCTCTCTTTCCGGGCTCCCTGGCCTATCTCAAGGCTTCACAGGCGGAGCAAAGTTCTGGACAGAGACTACAGCCGTTTAAGGTCAGGGGACAAGCCCAGACTTGCTTTGCTGCCGGGATGTTCATTTGGTTTCCACGCCTGCTCATTTTACACATCCATTTTTCAGTCTCAAGACGGCGCGCTGATACCATGCGGATGGGTGAAGTGAAACCAGTAGCCCCAGAAAACTCATCACCCAACGATCAATGAATGTAACACAATGAGAGGGTGCACCACTTACTGTCAACAGCAACGCCCTTGTGGGGCGACTGGAGTCGAGTGGAGCGTGTGATACCACAGACTCCTCCAGTATCACTGCTTCTGATTTGTGCCTTAAGTCACCTCTTAAGTTTAAGCTGCCAGCAATTGTTAAAACAAATTGTTCTGCAAGAATCTGAATGTGAACAATGTAACAGAAAGGAGAAAATTACAGGTGTTTTGCTTTCCTTTTAATTCAGCCTTCACTGGAGTTAAAAAAAAAATACAGAAGAACAAAAATGTATTTCACGCGAGGCTGAATGCATTCATTAACTGCTCACTTATTGCTTTTTTTGATTTGTCAAAACAGTGCTGAGCTGCAGGCAGCCAGCCGGTTTCAGCCAAAATCAAACGACGACCGATTTGCACGCGGTGTGATACACTTTCACTCTGAGAGCAGCAACATTAGCAAGGACTTGACGGGGAATGTTTTCAAATCAAAATTTTCAAATCAAAAGGAGGTTCTGTTCATTGTTACTTCTCGAAGACCCTGGCACTTGCAGTTAAACCTTCGAGGTCTGGCTCGCACGGACTCGCAGCAGAAATGCTCCAGAGATGCCAGCATAATTTAAGGAGCCGAGGAACAAATGATGCAGGCTCCATTTCACCCGAGAAAGACGAGCCCTGCTACACAACCAAGGCCATATGAGCAATACTGCAGTACAGCACATCCCGTATGAACTCATAATCTAATGAAACACACTCAAATTAAATAAAAAAAGTTTATATTGCATCTTTCAGACAAGTGCTAATCAACAGCGAACAAGTGCCACAGTCATTTTTTTTTTTTTTTTAAGGTGATGAGGGCACCTAATTACTGGTTGTTCATGCCGCATCCTGAAATAAACTCAAATCAGGCTACGGATGGATGCCGGAGTGGATGAAAACATAAAAGTATGTGATAAAGAAGCTACTGTTCTTTTATTATGAGTCTTGCTTCCTGAAATACAAAGAACCGGAGAGGCACTTTTTAAAACTGTTGTGCTCACCAAACAGTGAGATTTTTTTGATGATATGACGTTAACCTGACGTCACTCGGCATAGAAATGTTTCCAGAAAAGAAAATTAGCCGCGGGCGTACGAGCTGCAACGTCCTGAACTTTAAAGAGCACTGCAGAGCATGTCAATAGCCCCGTTTCTAAGGACACGTGCCACAGCTAAACACTCAAGCAATATTTTCAAGATGCACTCTCATGCAAGCAACGGTAAGAAGACAATCTGGGTGCGCAGGACTATGGCATACAACAGCATGAACTATGGCTCCTTTTATAAACCATTTTGACATTGCGCTTATCTGAACCCTTCCTCCAAAGTGAACAGAAGTCTCCCGAGACATTTAAAAAAAAAAAAAAACACATGAAAACAATCCCACACATAGTTCATTAAGATGTCTGAATCTTGCACTGCATTTTGGGTATCATGTATGCAGCCCTGCACACAGTTCGCTCAGCAGTGCATCGTGGGTAAAAAGGTGAGGCACTCACCCGCTCCTCCAGGCTGCCCTCCTCCCCGGGGGGCTCTTTCCCGTCTGGGACGTCCTTGAGGACAGGCACGTGTTTCTTGAGTGCCGGCTCCCTGTTGAGGGTGGTGTAGCCGACGTGCTCGTAGATGGGGTTGATTGTCATCTTGGCGATATACTCGGCCGCCTTGGTCTCGATGTAGAGGGTGATCAGCCCGTCTGTCACCAGGTCGTGGATGGACTCGAAACGCTTCTCCCCGACAAAGTGCTTCCCATCGTAGTAGAGGCGGAAGTTTCTGGTCTGGTTCCCGAAGCTGGGTCCGATAGAGGGGGGAAGGAGAGAGGCATGAGGAGGAGAGAGTCTGGGGAGGGGGGATCTGGTCGTCGGAGGAGCGATTCCCCCCGACCCCGGCGCTACGTGGAGAAAGTGAAGGGAAAAAAGCTCGCAGTGCAGAGAGAAGCAGGGAGAGGCACACCCTGACTAATAAAGACAGATTGCAAGAGACCAGCCAGCCCTAAAAGGAATGGCTTGTTCTCTCTCACTCTGCCTCCACAGTTCTCTCTGCAGCTGTGGAAAATAAAACGAAATAAAAAGCAACACAATCCATGCAGCGTTTTTTTTTTTTTTTTTTTAAACTGCGGGCTCTGTATCGGATTGCTCAGCGGCTGCACATGTCGGTTATAAATAATGGAGCCCTCTATTAACGCTGATCAATACGGTTGTTTAATGCCCCCTGTTAGATCCCTCTGTCCACATCATCTCAGACGGAAGAGGCCTTTCTGAACTCGGGAGGGAGAAACAGAGCCAACGAATACACTCGCAGCCGCGGCGATGCCAAAAAGGATCGCAGTGCAGTACATAAACCAAACAACGGCAGGCATTCTCAGCCACTGGGCCCAAGCCAGAGGCTGACTTCTCTCCTCCATTTTGCACAGTGCCTGTGTGTGTTGCACTTGTTGAGGATGCTAGCAGAGGCCCTGGGAGCAGCAGCAGCCAGCGGTCCCTGACAGCGGGGGAGACACTGAAAGAAACTTCCTCACATCCTGGAGCCATTATCTCAGAGCTGACCCATAGGAGACATCAGAGACGCCGCGCTGACGCAAGCTCATTAACCTGAACTGCAACCTTTTCCAAATTCAGATACGAGCCAACTTACTGCGACACCATTTCCTCCCGCCCCTGCTTGGGGAGAAATTATTTATGGAAATCAATTATACAAGGGTATTCGCCAGAGAAAATTTCTGTGGCAAAAGCAAAAGATGTTGTCCTGGATATTTCTGGGGGGGGGGGGGGGGTGTATAAATTTCAAAATCGCATGCTTGCAAGACTGAGGATTTTTCATAAAGCAGAAGCAGAAATCTTGCCCTACCGGGTAAATATGGAAATCTGATAAATCGGATCAATACACTGTGCCAAGCCGCTAAAACGCCACACTAACACTCCCCTGTAATGGCTGGTGCTGTTTTCCGCTGTTTTTTGGAGGGTATCTGTCCAGACACTAGGCCCAGCCACTCTGGATGTCCCCACCACCCATCCTCTATCCTTTCAGCTGCCTACCAGAGATCCCCCCAGCCTGAGAGAGGCTGTTCCAAAACACAGCGCTCTAATCAGCCTCAATAGGAGGGGAAAGTATAGCATCTGAAAGCAAAGATGTGTCATCAGCTGGAGTTTTGTCAAATGGATGACATTTGAAAGATGAGACACTGGAATCCTGCTTAATTTTTTAACAGTTTGTAACCCAAATTCTCAGACAAAGCTATGAACACTGACAGCTTTAAAATGGTTCAAAAGAAACAAAATGAATTTTTTTTTTTTTTTTAAACACAGAGGGGGTGGGCAACTACACGTTCAAGGCTGCAGTCCTTAATCTGCATCTGAACATTGTGTCTAAGAAAGCCTATTACAGCACGTAAAGACTCTCAGGGTGCACAACCGTACAGGTAGACACTGATCGACACAGCTGAGATTAAGACAGCTTGGCTGACCTCAGGGAAATTTAACCCCGTAGCTACATCTTAATTGTTGGAATAGCTAATTCAATTTACCGCAGTTCATGCATAACCAATACAGCGTTTGACAGCAATGACGGGGCTGCTGCCTGCGCTGCCTCATTGGAATTCCACCGGATGTCTGCAGAGCACATCTTTCAGCAGATCTGTGAGATGCTGTTGGGGCCATAGTGCTGATCCTGAGAGGAACCCACAGCATCACCAACACCAGATCGCCTCTCTCTGCGCTGTTCGCTTAATAAAACCGGTTAAAAATAAGCGCTGCTCCTGATTTAAGCGTGCGGGAAAATTGCATTTCCTCTTGCAGCCTACAGGTTCGCTAGGTCGTTCTCTGTGCTGCATTTCCTGTGTGGAGCTCTCTGCCCCCCCCCCCAGCCCCAAATGGAGACAGAATTTATGTGAACAGAGGGGACTTCACCTCTCACCGAGACTAACAGCGGAGGCTTTGTGTACCTCTGGTTTCCTGTTTACAGGCTGAAGAAGCTAGAGAGGGATGGAATTCCGGAATTCTGAGAAACACTCGGTGACGGTGACGCGAATATCAGGTCAGATAAATATTAGTTCTTTAACGCCCTCCCATTTTTGGTACTGCTCTACAACTGCACAGCACACTGACATAAACTGCGTACGCAAGCACGGCTGTAAACTTCCATCGACACGTGTGACATACGGTCAAATAGAAAAATCTGCGGAAACCGCTCCGGCCAGAATTACATTGCTCCCACATCGCCATACTAGCACGGAAAAGATTTTCAAAGGCCGCCTGGATCAACGTGCTTTTACAGGTTAAACCAACGTTTTAAAACCAGCCTTGCAGCGAGGCACACCAACACGAAGCAGCCCCTGCAGTTAAAGTGCACGCGCTGTGCTGGGAACTTGCTGGTAGCCCCTGCAGACTGCTTGCTAAGTGGTCAGATGTAGACATCAGATATTTTCACTGCAAAAGCAGAAGCAGAGCTGAGAAATCTACCAGAGTTTAAACTAATGTCCACCGACTCAGAGAGCAAAAGCGGGGGGCCAGTCCTTGGATCTGGCCCCACTGCCTAAGAGCGCAAGGCTGCTGCAAGGGATGCTGGGTATTTTTTTTTACCTCCATCACTACTCCACGGACCAGCTTCCCCCGTCTGGGACTCTGTGCAGCTGCAGGAGACCAGGGCCGCATCACGCTCCTGGTTTACGGTCAAGTTTTACGGTCAGACCAGCCTGACGGCCCCCAGGGGGAGACACTCCCACGGGAAGAACAAAGGCACAGGAGGGCGTGCCAATCCCCAGGGAGGGGGGGGGGATGCCAGGAAGAGCACATGCGCACGTGAACCCCGCAGCTGACCGCCTGAGCGGGTTTAAGGCCGGCCTTTTTAGAAACAAAATCCTCTGCCCTCTGCGGTCCCGCTCTCCTCACGAGCCAGAAATCGGGATGAGCCCCACCCTCGTTAACCCCCCCACTATATGTTTAATGGTCGGATCTGGGGGTGAGCAGCTCTTCCACTAATCCAATTTAATTCTCCAGGAGGCAATTCCAGCTTAATTGTATGAGAAGCAAGGGGATGAGGGCTTTACCCAAACAGAACAAATTCTATTAAATTGTGCGCATCCTGCCCAAATTTAATTTAGGAATAAACCGTTATTCATAATCCACTTAACATTTCTTCCGTTTCAAAATACAGCTACTGTAAGCTCGTGAAGACCTGCAATAAATAAAAAAAGCCTGGTTCTGGTTACTAAATACAGAACTGGCAAGTAGTCTATACTTAATTAACTAGCACACATTGACTTAAAAAGTTACAGTGAACCTTTAAGGCCTTTTTCCAAAACTTTGGGTACTCTAAAATAACAAAAAAAGTGGAGAAACTGGAGAGCCTGTTGTCCAGGCAACAGTGTGTCACCTACACATTTACTCTTTCACATTCTGACTCATGCGCATGACTCATATGGCACTGGTTATTTTTAATAAAAGCGCATTTTCAACACGCAGGAGAAACACTTCACAGTGCAGAAGGTCAAAAAGTGAGCTGAATCCAACAAATGAACACCACCACCCAGGCACCGCCTTGACCATTTCAAGTCACCATTTCATTATGAAATCAGTGATATTACAGAAACCAGCAACTCACACACGTAAAAAGCAACAGCGAACGAAAGCAAACGGGACTCTTCACTTCATGTTTCAATGCATTAAGCTGTGCACCATGTGCCTGTGCCATGGAGTCTGACCCTGGGGGACCACGGAGGGGGGCGGGGGTGTGTGAACGGGCGGTGAGAACTGCCACCTGCACCTTACATGGAATCTGCTTCGATTTCACCCGCCCCCAGAGAGACAGTGCGCTCATAATACCTCCGGCTCTGTGGGGCTGTTAGCATTCACAGGGGAACCGCAGATCTCACTCACCGCAGAGCCAGCGTGTAGGTCCCAGGCTGCCTCTGGCTCTCCCGGATGAGGTAGCTGCCCTCGGCAACGCTGAGCAACTGATCAGCCTCTTCCCTGGAGATCATGCCGTGGTACCTTGGAGATGAGAGGGGGAGACGAGACACTGGTTAGCTGGGTGGATGCAAATTCTCTCGACCAAATGCAATGTCTCAATGAGCACTGGGTATATACAAGGTCACAGGTCGCCTTCAAAAAGTAATCACACTTCCGAAGGTTTCACACAATATTTCAGAAGAAATTTTGACAACCTTTAGGTAAAAAAAAAAAAAAACCATCAAAAAGAAAACTCACTCTCTTCCATAATATTTGGGCCGGTTGTCCACCTGCAAGGACAAGAAAGAGGGATGAAAGGACAGGAAAACCAATTAAAATGCCTTCGGCTCAAAGTGATGAAAGTTACGTTGAGTGACAGCGTGACCACGTGTCCTGCACTGCTGAACGTATGGAAACAGCAGGCACACAGGCTAATGAAATTAATTTTCACAAGCTAGTGGAGCTGCTCTTTTTTTCCCCCTCCCCCCCCCCCACCTTTTCAAGGAAGGGCGATGTCTTCCAATCTGCACCGCCATCATCACCGCTGAAAGATCACATTACTCAGCGCGCTGCCGGTCACCCTAACTGCTGGCAGCGGCCGCAGCTAAACCCCATTCAGTGTGGTGCTGCCGCAGCCTGGAGTACCACGCACAAGGCCCCCGTTGTTGGTGCCCGTGTTGTGGGCGTGACCTTCGGGTTAAACACACACTTCTGCAGTCGGTTTGAATTTGAGGCGATGTTCTGGGGAAGGAGATCGCTCGATAGCCGCGGTGGGGGCCTGCGACGCGTTTAACCTTCAGCTGACTGGCTGAATGTGACAGTTAATAATCAGTAAGCCCCATGAATAGAAATGAGGGCCAGATTAAAAAGGCATCAGGTCATTTTCAGAGATATTGGGAGCTGCTGAGTTGCTCTGCATTCTATCACATCAGGCCCTCAGCATCCCTCTCTCCCCACCCCCCACAAGCCTGTGTTGTGGCAGATTAAATGAATACTAGGACAGGCGAGGTGTGTGTGCGCGCGCACGCGTGTGTGTGTGTGTGTGTGTGTGTGTGTGTGGTTTATACTGCAGCAGCACTATAATGGATCTTCAGAACAGTGACCCTGTTTCTTTCACATAACATAATTACCAGGAAAGCAATCCCTTTCTTTGATCAGCAAGTCAAGCCAGTTACAGGACCATGCGGACTGCTGGTGATGGTGTACAAAAGACAGCACCAGGAGGGGTATTCATTTCCAAAGAGCACTCGTGAATTCCTCCCCCAGCTCAGAGGAGCCGCTGAGAGCTGGGGGAGAACATGGCCGACGCGGAATGACCGGCAGGGTAATGAACAAGCTAATGAAGCGAATCGGGGGGGCCGAAGAGCCAATAAATCAGCACAACTCTGCCTGCAATGATAAAAAAGCAATTTGTAACCACGCGCAGTCCATCCAGTAAGGGGGTGGGCAACCGAACGCATGCACACCCACACCAGGGCCCCATTGGTGGGGCAGCTCTGTGTGCTTCATAGTGGGTTAGCGGCGTTCTCGTTCGTCTGCAGCTCTTGAAACGCTTCCAAATGAGGAATTAAAAATGCGCTTGCCGCTCAGGCTTTAGGAAGTTTGGACACTAACCAAACGCTCGCTGCGAGCTATTTTCAGTAAATCACACACTGCACTCTAAAGCCTATGTACACTCTCCAGTAGTGTTACAGCTGAATCCTGTATTGATTCACCTCAGTTTTAACCTTCAACGATCTTCCTTGAGTGGGATAAAATTACTCGGGACGGAGCAAAATGCGAGTAGAATATCAGTAACCTACTAATGAGTTAACGAGATAACGTGAGCCTAAATTTAAAAGCGAATACCTTTTTTCTTGCCTGTCCTACATCTGTATCCATAGCGAGAAAAAAAAAAAAAAAAACTTTAAAAACAGCAAGCTTAATTGAAATCTGTTCTTTTGTTTCATGACCCACTTCAGGCTGTCTAATCCTCATACAAAATCCAGAGTGCAATATCCCACCTCTTTGCTGGACAGAAAATTACATCTGCGAATCATGTTCTTGATCATTTGTTAAACACATAAACAGACTCCACATGCCTGCATAAGATTCAGATATAATCTGCTCTTTCGCACTGAAGGAGGAAAACGGCGTACAGTTTCTAAAATAAAACCAGACGTGTGAGGGTACAGCTTTGCGGTACTTCCTGCTCCTTTGGTGCCTTGACTTGCGCGCTCTTTAACGCCGTACACATGTCTGTGACATCATCGCCCGCGTGCACCTGCTCTGTGGTAAACGGCACGTTTGAGCAGTTAAACGCCCAGGGTGTGCACAGAGGTACGCGTGAGAGGCACCAGACCTTTAATTCCAGCCTAGCCACTAAAAACCAGGTCACAACTGGAACCTTGTGCTGGCAGCACTTCCAGCTGTGCCCCCACCCCCCATACACGCACCCCCCCCCCCCCCCCCCCCCCCACGATCTCCCTCCCCCACTCTCCCCTTCCGGGGTACCAGCTGCGCAGTCAGCCCCAGTCCAGATGGACACGCAGTATCACGCCGGATAGGGGACAAAGAGCAGGGATCTGAACTACACGGTACCAGCACCTTGTTTGGACCCAGACACCTGGACACAACAAGTCTGCATGTCTGGAGATACCAGGTCCTCCGTTTTTAGCAGCGAGAACATTTTTCTGCCTTCTTTGTGCTGAAGGTGAGGGGCGGGGAGGGGGTCCTCTATGAGAAACGCTGAGCCGAGCAGAATCCCCGCACCCGGTTATGATGAGTGAGAATACTTTCCACATTGCAGGGCCTTACTGTATTTCACCCGAGAGGCGCCCGGCTGGATGTGGTGCAGAGGCAGTGTGCTGCAACCCATGGCTTTGGCTTTCCTCACGGCCCTCTAATCTCCGTTATCCTTTGCTGCATATGGTGCTGGTTACCACGGTGCCATTCCCCAATCACACTCCACAGACCTTCTCAACACTGAGACAAAAGCTCTGATCACAAAAAAGGGGCAGCGGACACAGCTGTAAGAGAGATTTTTCATGTTTTCCCTTTTCCCCCACTGTAAATACTGTACGAGTGCGTCACCGGTTACAGAATTATAACACTTATAATTATCAAGGGTACAGGAGATCCTTGCCATTGCTGGATCTGGGATTCGTGATGTCACATATTCTCACCAGGCAGCACTCCCATTTTTCTTGTGCCTCAGAGCCCCACAACAGCACAAATTTTACACATTACAAGGAGCCACTGCACTATTAAATAAATACACACACTAGCCTCTTGTTTATTGCCAGGTGGTACATTGCTTTCAATATGGTTTTTTGGAGTCAGGAAGAAATCTACCTTGGCGCACAGAGCTGTTGTTGGTACTTTAGAGAATTCACAGATTTCTGCATTCGTGGAGACCACCTGATCAAACACTCTGCTAACGGCAAGGGGCTCCTGTAATGACACGATTGTGCAGAGAGGAGGACGGGGGGCTTGGACCCGGGTTTTTGAATTCTCCGCCAGGGCTGAACAGGGAGGGGCGCAGGGGCCCTTTGAAGCGTGGGGCAGGGTTCTGTAGAAGGGCCGTGGCAGGGACAGGCCGACAGGGCGGGCACGATAAAGGGCCGACGTTCAAACAGCCTGAAAGCTTCAAAGATCCCGGCATCAGCAAGGAGACGAGACCCGCCCCAGCATGGGACATATGTTGCGGGGGGGGGGGGACTGGGAGGGCCTCTCACACGCTCACGAACAAGAAAAACTACAATAAATGAATTAATAAGTACATAAATGAAACCACAGGATCGGCACAAAGGAAGGAAGGTGAAAGGGGTTTGCAGGTTTCATTCCTGTGAGACAAAAACCCAGCTTGTCCGCTGGCTGCTTCACCAATCACCCGACGCACATCATGAAAAAAATGAGGCAGTGGACTAGACCAATCATTTGTAAGTGGAAATGAAATGGACCCCCACCCGCAATCAACGTTCAACCTGATTTAATCAGATAACGCTAACCCATTTGACGCAAAAAATGTTCATGAATTCATTCCAATATTTCCTTTATCAGAAGGGCTATGTACTTTAAACCCTGTTCAATTGAGCTAACCACTTTGAAGGTGTAATCTTGGGACGGCAAGGTTAATTAACACGAATCGAGGGTCTTTGCAGTTTCCAATTACGGGACACAGTCTTATGAACGCTACACTTACCATGGGCAAAAAGGCAGACAGCAGCCTAATTCTTTTGATGTCCTGTAATCTGATTTTCTGTCTGTAGAGCACAGTGGTGGTAAGGTGAATTTGGTTCAGATATGAAAGATGACTTCTCTGCAGGGGGCGGGGCTGGTGTAAGAGGCCATTACCAGCGTGTTATCGCTGGCCTGCTTCTTGTTATCGCATGGGGGCTTTCAATCAAACAGTCCACTGCCATATCCTTTTCTGAAGAGCTGGAAATGATGCATCGTGTCTCAGCGTGAATAATGACGTTATACCTGTGCATGAATATTCAGTCTTACAGAAAGGAGCTGACAGGCTCCAAGGCTTTGGCCATGCAGAGCCCCGGCTAAAGGTGACCGCGCAAAAGAGAGAGGCGATTTTTACACCAGCTGTGGACGTTCAGGTGAGACTGGGGTTAAGACTCGGCCGTGCCAATCCCTCGCCCTGAATAGACCCGCATGCAAATCTGACTGGAGCACCTGTGTAGGCCTGCTGTTCAGGATCCTGGAGGTGCGGCACACACCTGCGGACAGACCAGGAGAGCGACTTGGCAGGAGGCCAGGACTCCCTGCACGTGCCGAGTGGGGACTGGGTGACGGTTGGCCTGGCGATGGCTGAGCTGGCACAACTAATGTAATGCTGTGTGTCCAGGGTGACTTGCATGTCAGGACCAATCATGAAGATTGTACCTATAAATGTATACACAAGCATGCATAAATGCACGCACACTCACACACACACACAGACACACACACACACACAGACACTCACTCACTCACACACACACACACACACACACACACACAAACAAACACATACGCACACTTCCAGCATGCTGCACGATACATATTTTGAGCCGAATTACCCTACAGAATTTCAAAATGTTGCAAGCCTGATTCATTCCCCCTCTTAAAGTGATGAAAATGCATTAATTCAGCAGACTGCTGTCCACTAGCTGGATTATGTGACTGGATGTTCCACAGCTCCAAACGCAGATGTCTGAGGTGGAAAATGAGCTGACTGCGTGTGAAACCGTGACCTTACGAACAAACATTTGTACAGGAGGACTTTGGTTGGCCAGCTTAGGACTGCTGTTTCCTAACACAAGTGCAGGAGGATGCGATTAAATGCGTGTGATTGTTAACACCACCAACTTCAAAAAGGTGCTTGAAAAATGAAGGCAACACAAAATCTAGTGCTACTGTGTGTGTAACGGACAGGGAAAGCATGTAGTTCATGTACAAAAAATGTCAGAGGGAAACAGACAACTGGCTTAAGCTGTAAATGTACGAATCATGTTTAAAATCATGTTAACAATATCTTAATATACTGTATATATGTGTACGTATGCACACAAGCACCCACAGTTTATGTTAAAATGTACAAAGAGGCCAAAAAAATTCAAATGTATTCACAGTTTAAATGTAAACCACTCCAATGACTGTTGAGTCTTTATGTAATGAGTTTCTGCACAGCGTATTCTCCTTGTACTGAAGCTTACCTTAGAGCCAGCGACGGCCCATTTACATATTTCAAATGACATGTAAATGGAGACGGATTGCTTGGATTATAAGGGTAAAAGCCTGGGCATGAAATGGAGAAAAGCAGCCCTCGCAGCAAGCAGAGACCCCCTCCCTGGAGAGGCTGCTTTTGAGGCTAAAAAAAACCCCCAAGGCCCCAAGGCTGTGGCCACGCCTTCCTACGCGGGCCACTCAGACGGATTCTTAACGCTTTTGAAATGGATTAATTAAAAGTAAAAAAAAATATATCAAGGTGCTTTTTGTGATACAATTCACGTAAATGATCCTGTTTCGTTCCTAATCTTGGCCTAATTAAGTGAGTGGCCAATCTGCTGAGACACACTGCCGAGGACCACGCCGCGATACCTGCCGAATTAAAGAGGCAGTGGGGGGGGAGGGTTTGCCCTGTCAGCACTAAAGCCCTTTATTAACATTCCTGCCATTTGTTTGGGTCTTGAGAGAAAGAGAGACAGAGAGAAAGAAAAAAAGAAAGAGAGAGAGAGAGAAAGAGAGAGAGACAAAGAGCACTTGGAGCACCCTGCCACGCCACCTCGGCCTTATTTTCCCCTCATTCGCTTCTCGGACGCGGCGCTACGTCTATCTATAATTCAGCGCTCGGGTCTGAATGCACTTTGTGCCGCGGGTCATCAAAGAAACACCGGAACAAGCCACTCCATCTGGGTCTGTGTCACGCAGCAGAACAGAACCAGCACAAGCGTGGCGCTGTCTCCCCCCCTCTTCCGCATGCCCAAGGCGGGCACTTTTAACACCGAAGCGGCTTCCTTCCACACCGATCCGTGAAGCCGTGACAAGTGACTGGCAGACTCCGGCGGTTTCCGAGCGTAAACATTCCAGCCTACAGCACACCCAGCCTCACACGCTAATGATAAATGCTAATGAATTATGCACAGCTGTTACCTCAAGCTTTTTAATTAAAGCCACAGTCATCTTAAATAATCTTTATTAGGGAGGGCAGAACGGTGGGTGGGGGTGGGGGAGGGGTATAAGTAACATTTTGAATTTGGTCATTAGTAGCTTTTGTAGATACCAGATAGGCAGAGGACAGAGGAAAAACTCCAATCTGGCCTTTGCAGCAATTACAGCAAAGCAAAAGAAGGAACTGGCGTTCATCATGGATGTGTGTGACCTACATCTGATCATTTATAATTTAAACTGATCCGATTGCTCGCTTCTCAAAAATCCATCTGAATAATTGGTCATGTGCGCCCGCAGTTTCTGGTAGGCTTACTTAGCATAATGAAGGACTCTGAGTAATTTTAATCAAGTGTGTGTTTTGTCAACAAATTATGGTGATCTTTTTTCAACAAAATTTGGGATTAAATAGTTTCTGCTACACTGTCTATGAACCATACGATTTTCTACTAACAGCATACGTTCTGTATATAACAGGGGTAATTAACGAGCCCTAAATTACACTGCATCCTCTGCCATGTTTCCAGGATACTGAAACTGAGCGAGAGAGAGAAAACGGAGTTGAAACAACCAGCAGAATGGCTTTAACCACACCATACCACTTTGGTCTTTTATAAACAAACAGACTCAAAGGACTGTGAGATTCCACATAATTTGTGGGAGGTTATTGCATTACCTCTGACACGGCAACAAAAACGAGCATTCTTTTTCGCCCTGCCTGCGAATTAAGAGTTCAGAACGCAACCAGTAAATCTGGAGCGCTTGAAATTAACTCAACACGCAAGTATGAGGAAGGAGGACAAATTGCAAAATTTGTTGTGAACCTTTGACACCACTGAGCTCAGTGCCCTTTCAAAGGACAAGCACAGACTGTACCAGCATCTGTGGACAAAACTCAAAGGGAGAATCTCACGCGTTCACAGTGTGGGGCAACGTGGGAAATGTAGTCCACCCATCTACAGTAATCAGACATCTTTAGTCTACATTTTCTCAGGAATCTACTCACTTCTGAGCACCACTAAAAGTGCCTCTCAACAGTGGTCTCAATTCAGCGTTTGCACTTTAGCATTGCAGCCCGGGGAGCAGGATCTTTCTGCAGCTGAAGGTTAAGTGAAGCTGGTTGTTAGGGCTCTTTGTTACTCTGACCCCAGGAGATGCTCCCACTCCTTCTGGAATGGATCAGCTCACAGAGGCAGAGCCAATGACAGCACAGCAACTCACACCAAATTTAGACACGATAGCCAGCATGCAAAGCTGCTCACTTGAGACTAGTTCACTACAGTTTTCATGATTAAACTCTTAGCAGGGAAAGTAGCGCATGTATTAGCTGGACAAAACAAGCCATTCCGTATTATTTTCTCCTGCTCACATTTCATCCTCAGAAATGTACCCGATTTCAAGGACACTCTCTCAAAACAATGGGTTCTGTCACCCCAAACACTCGGACTTGCACAAAACCATTGAGGAACAATATACAATCTGGACAACAATTAAGCACTTAACACTTCAAAGACGGGCCAGAGACAACCGGGAAAAAAAGAGGCCACCTCCACAGTTATGTTCTCCATTGTGTAGGGAACAATAATTGTGAACAGGCACTTTGAACGGCCAGCCCTGGAGAATGAGGGGGAGGAGCCCAGGGGACAGACTGATAAATGGGCAGAGAGTAAGCCCAAGTGCAGTGTGGGACTGGACAAGCCAACGCACCCTGCCTGATGGCACTCAAAGGCAGCCAAATACTGAGGCAAGACTGGGGGAGGGAGCAGAAAAGAGCACAGAGACAGTGATCACATTGTTCGATGTGGCAACGGAGCAGACGCACATCATGGAGGCCTAGCATTTCCAGAAAGCAGTGTGAAGTAGAATTTATAACAGAACTCTGGACCAAAAAACCCACGGGGTGATGAGATCAGAACTTTGGGGTGGGCTGTGGACTCGGTGACCCTGTCGATTAACACGTCCAACAAACTGCTGTAAAAATTGAAACTGATCTCCTATGACATCACAGGCAGGTGATGTCATACACTGGGTTTGTTCCGGGCACGCTCACCTCGCATGTGCAGGTGACTCTGCGTGGATGTGGCGCCTCCTGCTGGAGCTGGTACACTGCAACACAAAGCACAGTGTGAGGGGAACCCACCAAGGCAAACCTGCACTGAAACCTGTTACAAACGTTCACAAGGGGTAAAAAAAAAAACGAGCATCAGTACTTACAGTAGGACTTCCACACTGGTGGTCTGTATTCATCATTATCTGAGAAAAACATAAGACAACATTATGGCATTAGGGCGAGAAATGTAATGGGCTACACAATATTACTGAAAATATTAGCACATACATAGAACCATTTTAGAAGCAATTACTAAGCTCACAAGAAGAAGAAGCCTTTTTATTGTCATTGTACAATAAATACAACAAAACATTTGACAGAAAGAGAATTATTCTGTAAGGTACAACTGAATTACGATAAGAAAACCTGTCTATTGACTCTTGTTTGTAACAAAGTTCCAGTTCTTTCACGCTGCAGATAAGATCTTATCTTCTGGCAGAGCAAACTGACTCCATGGCTAAAACTGACTGTCCTGAGAAGGCTGTGAAGAGACTGCAAAATCGGCAGCCCGAGAACATCGGCTACGTATCGACCCCCCGGGGCTCAGAGCAGATCCTGACAGCCCAGACCGAGCAGGCCTGAAACAAAACAACCAGCTTCCTGCACAAACAGTCTCACAAGCACACACACATACTTCATTCACTGCCCAGGCAGAAGAGAGCAACGCTACCACTCCATCTTGTTGCTTCTCTTCTCATGAGTATGTCATATAGGCAAAAAGATCCTTTTTTTAACTACACTGAGCATTTATTCAAAGGGCTCAAAGGTTGAATTCTTCTCTAAATATGCATAAATACATAAAATGCCTAAGTTTCCCCACTGAGGATGAAATATAGAACGTGCAACTTCTTAAGACTGCCAATAGCTTTTTTGATAGTATTTCCTTCACGGCATTTAAAAGTCAAAGATTACAAAACCCCTTCAACTCTGAAGTGGGATTTAGTCTTTTCTGAAGCTACTGTTCAAGCAAACTGTGATTCATTTTCCATTTCTAAAGTACAAGTGCCCCCTAGTGGATCTCACACTCAACTACACTCTTTACCAATGTAGTTGAACTTAAAGCAAATAAAATATCCTGCCACCATTCAAAATTACTACATCAAACTTGGAAAAAAGCCATAACTAACAGACTTGTGCTTTGGCATATTTACTAATGTGTCACCAAACAAAGGAATATTGGCAATGAGACTGAATACACGCTGCTTGCCCTTTGGAGAGGCAATGATAATCAAGTTGTATTTATGGAATATCATTAAATTAGCTAATGCCTCTCTAATGTCTCTCTTTTTCTTGAAGAAAGTTAAACAGACACCCTACGAATCTGGAATGAGTGTCTCCCATGAGAAGCAGTCAGTTGGAGATGACTACAGTCAGTTTGAACTCACTGCAGATTGGTTTTTTTTTAGCACTGTTTTGACATAGGGTTTTCTGACTGATTCGTTGACGTCTGTAGCAATATCGACCAATTCACAGAAAAGCGTATGTAAATGCTGATGTCAAAAAAATTTTTGTCTAATGTATACATTCAATGCTTTAGAATGCAACTGGTAGAGAAAGGGAAATGGCACTTCTACTCAATGGCTATGTGAGTGACCAAACTGTAACAGGCAGGCAGTCTTTTCTCACCTAACAACTGAACAGTATTGAAAACAACCCTCTAAAACATCCTCTAACTCGTCAACATTATACTGTTTCTGATGCGTATTCTAAGGGGAAAAACTATGCCGAGTGACTGTAGCACTGCACAGACACTAGTACTTGTGGCCGAGGGCACTGCAAGTACGCACCAACACTGGATATCTCAGGAAAAGAGGAGCAGTTACGCTTAAGTAACAGGACGGCGCAGGAATTAGCCCATGTAACGACAGTAAAACAGTAAAAGGGAGAAGAGGTACTCTGGGGTGCTTGTGGTTTTCACAGGACCGTGAACAGGAAGGCTCTACTGAAATAGCTCCGAGTAAGCACTCCAAGAACAATGTGATCCAGAGGAGGAAGACCCCACAACACTTCAACCTGACCTCTCCGAGCACGCCGCAGACTCCAGATTCGCTTCACATCGCTCCGCCGAAACCGCCTCCCTTACAGAGACGTGCATGACTCAAAGCAGGATGAGAGCTTCCTCAAACTTCTCAGTCATCGTCGACTGGCCTTCCCATCACACATTCTCAAGGCTGTAACTCCTTCATGAATCAACCAGTGTGTGTGTGTTGGTACAACAGACAGTCAGCGTGTTAAAACAGCGACCCCCACGTTGACTAACCACAACATACCACACGCTGTGCGTAACGTTTTTGGTGTTAACTTGTTCACAAATTTGAGCCTGCTTCTTCTTCACATTTCTTAAATAGGCTATTTCTACATGGCTGCATGATGACAGACAGGATTAGAAATCATGCTACCCAATGAAAACACAACCAATACATCTGAGAAGTCTGGATTTTACATTTACAAATTTTCAACTCTCACAGCATCATGCACAGAAAACCAGATTAAAACACCACATAAATCTAACTCAGCTCCAACAGCAAGTTGAACGCTCCTTGGAGATGCACGAGCATTTTCTCTTCCAAGCTGCACCCATGCATATCACAGCGACCCGGACCGAGACAAATTATTTATAGGGGTACTCTGACCTTTCAACAGAGACAACACAACACAGCACAGAGTGACAAACAGAAAACTGCAGAGACCCCCCCCCCCCCCCCCCCCCCCCACAAACCCAACATCTTAAAACAGCCGCGGATGAGAGATGTCCATTTATAACCCTCGGGCAAAAACGCACCGCACTATTTCAAAAGTGGCGAGTTCTGACAGACAGCGGACCGAGGAGGGGATGTAAACATCTGATACTATTGTCAGTAGTGCGCAGTATTTCCTGCCTCATCCCCGCAGCCCCACAGAACACTATCCTAACTTCCCCTTTAGAACACTATGCACCCCCCACCCCCCCCTATCCCCAGTCAGTTGTGAGCCCTTCCTATGATTCAGCATCTGTCTAAAACATTGGCACAAAATGGCTGCTCTTCTCTCAAGTAGTCCTGAGATCAGAGCTAACAAGGGAAGGGAGTGGTGACTACAATTTTTCCTTCATCATCACTTAAGAATTTCCTCCTGCGCACTCTCCCTCTACAGGTGTAGAACACCTCCGCGGAGGTAGCGTTTTGTCAGTGAGTACGGTTCCGACCGTCCGCCACTGATAACAGGACAGCCCTTCAGATTTCCCCTATTCCCTGAAATGTCTTCAGTCACATCATGACGCATCTGTGTTCATTCAACAGCCCCACTGACACTGTCAGTCTTGTTTGTCCATACATCCTTGTGATGCGTTTCAAAGTGTGAATGAGGACATGCAAAGTATGTACAAATTGGCTTTCATCTGTAATCCTTCGATGAGGAAGTTAATCATGAAATGTTTGTCATTCTAGAGAATACAGCAGCCCTGAAATACCTGAAATGCCACTACCCAAGAAACTTCCTTGTACTACACAAGTATACATACGTGCTCACTCACACACACACGCACACACACTTCCTTCTAACATTCCATAGGCTAAATCACCAATATATATATATATATATATATCATTCAATTTCTCTCTGTGAGCACTTTTCACTTGGCCACCACAGTTGCTGTTGTGAGTTAGCTAGGTATCTGGCCGACTTAAAATAAGTTACCATTGTCTTACCTGCCTAAAACACAACAAACAATGACATTTGTTATTCTAGGGTTCATAACATTTATGTTTAACGTGGATAAAATTGTCAGCTATGGAGCGTAAGAACCGGGAACAACATCAAACTGGTTTCTGTGCGTTGGGCAAAGCGCAAGCAGTGTCTCGCGCCCATATGGAAATCGCCCGAAGCGAGGCAGCTCCGCACGCGCCGCGGTCCTGCAGCCCAGGCTGGATATAACTGCACAGCACAATCCTAACGGCTTTCCATCTGACAAACCCAAAGCCGCCGTGATGCACTGCGTTAAGATCGCTCACAAGAAATTAAACATCTCGTTTTACACTACACGGATGAATAATGAGTAACTTACCAAACACATTTAAAGCCATTTTATGTGTTATTCCGAAGGACAAAAGCCTATAAGCTAGTGCACAGGCATGGATAACTTCCCAGCCTCTCGTCCTTCAGTTTGTCTTGGCGAGGATATCTGGAATTTTAAACAAACACGCGAAAGTGTGAAAACATCTGCGACGCAAGAAGTGCATTGTTATGAAGTAGCTAACTAGCTAGCTAGCGAGCCAGCAAACACTGCAGCTAGACGAGCTAAGTAGCTACTCCTAACGTTTACAAGCATCACGCTAACAGCAAACACTCGCAGTAACGTCAGCTAGAGAGCCGAAAACAAGAGACATGACAGCACAGAAAACGGCAGTTCTGCAAACTACGAGATCAACAGGATACAGACCTTGGATGAGCGTCTGCCACCAGTTTGCAGTAATGTATGCAATACTGTAGCCAGCTAGCAAAGCGACTCACTTATACCGCATCTATCGGGGTTGAAGACGCCATCTTGTATTACCACATGACCACCAGCAGCCTCTTCTCCTCCGGGGACTGCAGGCTTTCCAGGGCTTGTTACCATGGATACGGCAGCATTCCTTTTTGGTAAATCGACAATGACAACTGTGGATGTGGCGGAGCAAAGTGACACTTGTGCGTTAAACCCGTATTGAAAGAAACTTAAGTCTTGCGCGTGTTTTTCAAGTATAGAGCCAAAGTTTAAGTCCAATTAAGGACCTTGCCCAAGCGTACAGCAGCAGTGTCCCAGTCGGTAGTCAAACCAGCAACCTCTGTCGTTACAAGCCCTGCTCCTTACCACTACAACACACCGCTGCTCAATATAAACACCGAATCTCGATAAAGGTGAACGATCTTAGTTCTAATTGTCCAGTTTATCTGACTCTCATTTTTCCCCCGGTGTTAATGGCACGCATCCAAAGTCGACAGACTCCTTCAGGACATGCATAATGCAAGCAGGAAACAATAACAATAGCTGTACTATTTGACTGACCAATCTCTAACTTGCAGTACTTTCTTACCTAACAACTTAATCAGTGTGCCAAGATTTAAAACAATGCACATCCTTTCACTTTATCAATTTATCATTCGGCATTACACTCTCTGTCCGACCTATATTCAAAAATATGTCAACTGACTGTGAACAGACGTTACACAGACACTCAGATTTATGATTTCAACGCGTGGGGCAGGAGTTTGCATTGTGTGACAGGTCTCCCTTTCTGTGTTTCATATACACACATTATCCATACATTATCCATAAAGATAGTTCATACATCATGTGAGCCTATGCCAGATGTTGGTTTGTCATGGGATTTTCCTGCAAAGCAATTGATTCAGTTTCAGACTTTTACAATGGCTTTTTGTCTTTGTTTTGGCTCTGTTAGAACAATGCAAGATACTGTGAGAGGAGAACAGTAAGAAGTCCAGTATTGTGTAATTCAGTAGTAAGTATCTGTGCGAATGAATGAAAGGGAAAATACATATAATGCAGTGTGTGATGCGCCACTTGTTAAAGACCTTATTGTTTAGGACCTTATTGTGTCATATATTGTAACCCTTTGTATTATATTGTTGGTTGGCTTTGTTACATAAACCATTGTACACAAGTATAATGCACAAGTAGCAGTTTAAAGATGAAGATGAAAAGAGCCTTATTGAGTCTTGACACATAACACACAGACCTTTTGTGGGCCAGGGTCATGGCAAGGAAGCATAAATGTAAAGGAAAAATAGCAATTATTTCTACAGGTTGATCAAGATTGTGAAATAAAATAAGTCTACTACTAAGTCTCTTGAACTGAACTACAGAACTAACAAGCTCAATCAATAACACACAGATCACTACTTCCATGTCCAGTTAAAGGAGAGCAGTTTTAATCCTGTCACACTCTGAAAATAAGAGCATAACAAGGAACATCATCCATTCACAGTAAAGACCAATAGCAGTGATCTAAAAATCCTCACACATAACTGCGTTATACTGAAAAGCCCAAAACTAATCTATTGTCATTCCTTGGACCATGGGCCAATTCCAATAATAACTAGAGGAATAAATGATGAACCGAACCCTTCCAAGAGTGGAGGCTGGGCTGTTACAATATTATTTGTGTCCATGTGCTTAATTTCACAGCTTCACAAGTTTACAGCATTAAAGGATGTAGGTGATATTCTCTGAGCAGAAAGTGGTTATGAAGGTCAAACTGCTCAACAGTTAGAAAATGAGCCGTGTGATACGATAACAAATAGGCCCAATTAATGTGTCTGTTTTTTAGAAAGGCAGTGATATTTGTTTACAAGGGTTAGGAGGAAAATGTCTGTAGAAGAAAAAAAAAAAGCACCAAAGAAACAGGAAATGCCCCATTCAGTGTCCTCTCTCTTCCTGTGTCCAACAGGGTAAGCCAGGTTTCCAGTTATTCTGTATAGGAACTTCAATCATAGCACAGCCCTGGAAGACACTGAAAATGGTATGCATTCTGACCATTTATTTTCTTTCAGTTTTTCTTCATAAAATGACGTCTTCGTGCCCTGAGTTTTGTAGATGCAGCGATATGGAAATACACTGCTCAGATCTCAGGCTGCTCAGCGCACCCCATGTTCACGGACGGCATTCGTCAGCAAAACACCTGAGTCTGGCAGGTAACCTCATCAACTCCGTTGCACCTTCTGATTTCGCGTTTTATCCAGGCTTGAGAAGTTTAGATCTTCAAAACAACTCAATCAGTAGCCTCCCTCATGGGTTATTCAGCGGTCTGAATGACCTGGAGGAACTTCACATGGGAAATAACCGCATCACCTCACTAATTAGGGAGAGTTTTGTCGGGCTGACAAAGTTACTGTCTTTGGATCTCAGTGAAAACAGGTTGCACAAAGTGGAGATAGGTGCTTTTGGAGGACTGGTGCACCTTACAAAGCTGAGACTCAGTGGAAATGCTGTCAGTGCTTTACCTGGTGGTTTGTTTGCTGGTCTAAAATCACTAAAGGTCTTACATCTGGAAAAAAATCAGATTGTGTCACTATCCAGAACTGCGTTTAAGGGACTTGGAAATCTGCGTATGCTTTATCTCTCCAGAAACAATTTGTCAAGTTTTCCACCCAATGTTTTCAGCCCTCTGGCATCTCTCACAGACCTCAGTCTCAGCGACAATTTCATTACGTCAATCAGACCTGCACACCTCACGCCACTTACAGAAATCCAAACACTAACTTTGAGCAATAACATACTGTCCCAGATTAACCCAGACACGTTCAGAGGACTAATCAAACTGAAAGTGCTGAAACTTAACGTAAATCTGATTTCAAAACTAGAGAAGCACACATTCAGCCACTGTGTTTACATTACAGAGCTCGACCTTAGCCACAATTTAATCTCAATGCTGGATGAATCTGTGTTCGAAGATTTATCAGACCTGAGGGTTTTGAACCTAAGCAACAACAGACTATCTCACCTGAGCCCACGGGTGTTTCAAAGCAGTGCTCAGCTCTCATTCGTAGACCTGGACAACAATCCCTGGAGCTGTGACTGCAGGTTACTCAGTCTGAAAGGGTGGCTAGTTTCTCCTACAAACAGAATTCTCACTGTTTTTGTGAAGTGTGCTAAGCCTGAAACCCTTAAAGGCAAACACCTGGAGTCGCTGAGCATCGAACTGATACGAAACACTGATGTTGTGTGTGGAGGGACAGTGGTCTCTGAAAAATCTGGTATGAATAGCTCCTCCAACATGTTGGTGTTGGAACGAGGAGCCCTTGAAAGTGGGGAGAGTCGCGCCCCCAGCAGGGCGGACACAGTAGTTTTTGTCGCCGTGGTAAAAAATGCACACAAACGTGACGTTGTCACAATACCATCAACCCTCCACCCAACAAATATACCACTGGCTTCTGGACAGGAGACCCCAGTAATGTCTTTGGAGAAAACCACACTCTCCACCAGGGGAGCTCAGACCAAGGACTTGACAGGTAACGATGCTTGTTCTTATAATCAGCTCATCATCAACGTTTCTGCCAGCACGGTCACATCCAGCACAGCTCGAATCCAGTGGAGTTTGGCCAAAACCAGCACCCCGGACGTGTACTTCAGGGTCATGTACGACCAGTTCGACACAAAGACCAGGTTCAGCCGTTTCGTGAACGTCAAACGGGGCACGGTCTGTGAGCTCTGCGACCTGCGGGCCTCCACGGCGTACTTCGTGTGCGTGGAGAGCGTGGTCGGCGAGCGGGTGTGCCCCGTGGCACCGCGGGACCTGTGCGTCGGCGTCGTCACCAAGGCGGAGAGGGCGTCGGCCCCCGACCCGCAGACCCTGCTCCTGTACCTCGGCGGGGCGAACGCCGTGGCGGTGGCCGCAGTCCTGGCCCTGCTCGTCTGTGCCCTCGCGGCGTGGAGGCGGAGGAGGAGGCCCGCGGACGCCGTGAGCCTGATGTACTCCCGCAGTGCGCGGGAATCCTGCGCTGTGTGCGTGGGGCTGCCTCTCTCCGACCGCCTTTCTGGCGTCCACACCAGCAGCTCCCAGACCGGCACCTACCAGCCCAACGACATCGACGCTATCGACCTGCCACCTGCACACTGACTGCATAACTCCAGTATAGCACAGTGATAGGGAGCAGGGCTTATAACCGGAAGGTTGCTGGTTCAAATCCCTGCTGGGGCACTGCTATTGTACCCAAGGTGCAATGTTCTGCCATACCCAAGTGCTTAACCTTGAGCTGCCTCAGTAAATCTCCAGCTGTATAAATGGATAGCATGTAAAAATTGTAACCTATGGATGTTGCTCTGGATAAGAGCGTCTGCTAAATGGCAATAATGTAATGTGGATTTTTATACACAGCTCTGTTTTAGCAACGTGGCACTCAAGTTAGGTTACATACCGCAAGAGCAATCACTGCAAATGTACACACTGCTGACTGCCACATTTTTTCTATTGTGTCTGGGGCATGTGATTTTTATTGGCTTCCGGCAGTCTCTGCAGTAAATTTAGGGGAGCAGTGTGGCACTGTGGCAAGGAGGAGAGCTGATAACCCAAATGGCTTCTGGTTCATCTCCACAGCTGAATAAAAGGATGACGTGTATGGGTGAAATCTTGATATGTTCTTGATTACAGTATCCACAAAGCAAATGTACATGTACATGCTCAGTAAAGGTACTCAACTTTTTCTGTGTTTTTAGATTTCAGGTGGTTTCTGAGAACAATGCATTCACACATGCAAAGCAGAATGTATGGTCAGCACTTGCCGCAAGCAGTGATTTAATATGGTTTTGGCTGCGATCAGGGATCAAAAGTGAATTTCTGTGATTAACCACAAGATGGCAGTGCACCCCAAAAGAAAATGAGTCTTGTCCAACTGTAAAAACCAAGCAGCTCTGTTCAGTATGATGTGTAGTCAAGAACTCATGGTTCCTTATTCAAACAGAGGTAAACCAAAAAAAACGTGCTGATATACAGGAAATAGATGCACAGTCTGTAAAATAAATTACAATGAGTCAACACTTTAAAGGGATATTAAAAGATTTATTACAATGTATTGAGTCAAGTCATACTTTATACATAACTTTCACAAGTTACAAGTTTACTGCCAACACAATAGTAGCACGCCCTTTTAATGGAGGTAAACTGACAGGACCTATGAACCTATGATCAGCTCATGAACCTAAGATCACCTGGCAACCACTCAAGGTGACACAGATATGTTCAATGGTACTTCGTAAACTGAGATACTGTTTAAATATCGGTCTAATTCTCTCAGAGAATTTACTCATGCAAACAGCACAAAACAGTGACCGCACAAACGACAGGATTTAGGAGAAAAGGTTTTCAATGAAGATGCAAGAATAAAAATGCTGTATTGTCTCAGAAAAACTACACAGTAGTAAGCCAGTACATTTTAAGAGGAAAGGCGAATAGATTCAAAATGACAATGCTGTGATTTGGAATCTATAATTAACGGTCGCTGTTCTCCTTAGTAGCTGAAGTAACCAGTAACAGTAATACAGTTTTACAAAATGTTCTTAACTTTGCTGAGCAGCATGTTTTTCTGTGTTCACATTACTAAGGTTTCTAAGATATAAAATATGACATATCTGTACAATCCAGAGGTCTTGGGGGTATTGTCATTGTCTCTTTTTTTGCTGATAAAAGAATAAAGCTTATTACTGGGCCTCTGATACACCATTAAAAGAATTATTAAGGAATTATTAAATGATTACAGACAGTATTAAAGATGCACACGTTATCTGAAAAGTTCATACACAATGTATCGTTAACGATGCCATTTACAGTTCTTACTAAAATGTTGTATTTCCTTCTAAAAAATAATGTAAAACAAAGCGAAACAATATTTGAGTCAGAAAAGAACGTCCCTGTTCAAATAAATAACGGACACCGAGACCTTCAGGATGCGGGACACAGGATTTGGACGATTGTTCTCTAATCCCGACAACACAAGTCCAGGCCTGTGAGTAATTTCACAAGACACGTTCAGCACACGTGGCTTTAGTAAACATAGCAGATCGCACATTGCACAAACACTGCAGACGCGCCTGTACGACAGAAAAACAGCAGGAGTTACCGTAAACCTACAATCACTGTATCCTGTATCCACCGCACCAGCCAGACTACACATGGAATGTCAAGTCTAAACACTGTACTAGAGTTATGAGTGATCAGGCTAAGGCTATTTCACAACTGGTGCAACAGTCAACATTCAGCCCACACTGTGCTACTGTCAAAAGTAGCAAAACCACTCACACACACATAACATTACTTCTAGAAATGAGTAACTTCCACCTGAACTCATTTCAACCACTGAACCATTGTTATGAGACAGTCAAATATACCTGTAAAAGCTGCCAAATTAACCTGTAAACAACCTAACGCAATCCAAGAACAAAATGCCTTCCCTCCTCTTGTGCAAAATAGAAGCCGCTGTTTCCTCACGCCCCCTGCTTCCAGACAGTGCTTACACAGGATTGGAAAAACAGAAGCTTCATAAAGTGAACCATAAACACTTTGGCAAGAAGGTCTCATAATAAAAGCACTTACTCATCCTAAAATGACCCCATACATAATTCAATGATTTCCCAGCTAAAAACTTGGAAATATGTCAGTTATTAAATAAATACAGTACACATCAAGACATGAAGAGAAAAGACTGTCTCAGTTCTCAAATTGTCAGGAGATTTCCTTCTCTTGCATGTCCACTCACCAAAAACGAATGAACAAAAAAGAAAAAAAATGAACAAACCATTGAAAATAAATAATAACAAGAAATTCCAATCACATCAGAAATACAGCCACGTCCCAAACGGGGAAGAGTTGAGTGTTTCATCTCCCCCCTGTTGGTGGTGTTGCTGGGGACAGCGTGACCCCCAACCCCCCAAAGCCTCTGGGGATCAGCTTCCTGGGGGTGTGTCTGTAGGTGGGGCCTCCTCTGGGGCAGGGGTGGGCGGAGTCGCGGAGGAGGAGCTGACCCCGTTGGAGGTGCTGACCGAGCTGTGCTGGATGGCCTCGGCCTGGGGGCTGCTGGGAGCTGACACGCCCTCACAGCTTTCCTCCTGCAGCACACCTGCAAAAACAGAGATGGAGGAGGGTCACCGGTGCTCACACGGGAAATTTAACAAACCCGCCAAAGTCATCTCACCCACACATACAACAGAGATGCTCCTCCAAATGAGTGTTAACCCCACATACTGTCTAGTCTGTCAAGTAACTTGGCCCTCTTCTTCATCTCTTCAGCTTGTAAAGTGGTCTGTAATAAATTACTGCGCTTGTAACAGATTAACTATTATTGATCTTAGCGTCCCTTCCAAGATGAGTCTGGGTCTGCCTGCTCTGAATTCAGCAGAGGACCAGGCTATAGCGTGGCTCAAGGGATTTGCCTTCACCAAATAACCAGCACTTGACCCATCAACAGGCACACAAGCCATAGCATCTACCCCTCCCACTCCAGCCCTTCTCTCTTCAGTGAGAGCACCAATCCAAGTGTTCCAGAGGGTGTTCAGCACTGACATGGATTTTTTTTTTTTGTACTGGTATATATCGACTTGTGAGACACCCATTTCTTGTATGTTACACTTTACACTTCACACAATGCTGGCTCGCACGACTGGGTTTCGCACGACTGGGTTTCCACCACAGCAGTTGTGTACAGACACCAGACGGCAGTTGAGTGCTGGAGTCCACGTGCTCTCCATGTGTCACGGCCCTTCACCCGCTGCACGCCGACACAAACGCGTGCCCTGCAACTGGCGTCCGACGCATGCTTCAAAATAAGAACCCCTCAAAATCAAAGCCATTATCATTTCACACACACAGTACCAGCAACATGTTTGACTCCCTGTTAACAACTGAATTTAAAGACGTACTGAAAACCAACAGCGCAGGCCTGGTGCGTGTGTGTATGTGTGTATGAGTGTGTGTGTTTGTGACTGTGTGTGTGTTTGTGTGTGTGTGCGTGTATTTTTTTTTTATCACATCGGCTGTTTTACAACCCTTAATTAAAGTTACAATGTCAATTTAAACCAACATCATAAGGCTACATTACATTCTTTGGCAGCAGAAGCACTTCACTATCCCTCATTGTATTTCCATTTGTTTTTTGTTACCTTGCCAACTACTGCGGCGACAGATGATTACAGCACCTGATCTTAATGATGCCCGCACTGGAGAATATGCAAGACTTGGAGCCGAAATGCCACCAGCTGTTAGGCAGTTGCATTGAATTAATTGGATCCTGATGAAAAAAAAAACCCTCTATAATGTACTGACTCATAAAGGAATACAGACCACCAGGATAATTAATACCGCTAATGATAAAAAGTCATTTGAAATGGCACTTGGTAATTAATGATTGGGCTTGGTATTTGAGAATGTGAGATGCGGAGCGTTTTTTTTTTTTAATGTAGGTTGCAATAAAATCTCGTTTCAAAGGGCCCTTCTGCGTGCGGTGTTTCCCAAAGCGTTCCTCGCTGACGGGGTTCTGATCGAGTGATTTAGCATCGGAGTGCTGTGAATTATCCAGCCGTTTGTCCCCGCCTAGGGTGGGTCCGGGCGTAAATCAGGCCTGCTTCTCTGCTCCGCGCTTCTAACGTGTCCTAATTACCCGCGCCGTTCTGCGCGAGGGAGGACGGTGCGAGTGGGGGGGGGGGTATTATCATATGCAAGTTTGCGCACTCCCATGGCACACCTTCTCGCTTTTTTTTTTGGGTATTAATTTCTGAGCTGGTTTTCTCCGCAAGCAGATGGAGGCCTGGGCGTGCCAAGTGGAAGCGTGGCCCTGCTTGTTTGCGGGGCAGGCTGGGTAATTTCCTCCCACCTGTCACAGCTACGTCTCAGCTGGATGATAAAGTGTGTTAACAGACAGGCTGGTGGAGCTCGTGGGCCCCCCCGGGCCCCCCCCCCCCCTCCTGGCCGGGTAGCTTTGCTGGAGTCGAGGACCCCCCCCACATCAAAGGCCCCCGCAGCCAGAGAGGAAAGAGAAGCAGGCCTTGGAACTCGAAGTCTGACTCAGAGATTCCCCTTGTCCACTGGCGAGAGGCGATTAACCTGCTCTTAGTGTGCCTGTTTGTTCACGAACCAAACTGCAGATCGAAACTCAAACTTCACAGAGAAGAAAGCGAACACAACTCAACGGTCTGTTCTTCATAAAGACCCGAGCCCATCCTTCACGGACGCCTAAGACGGGGAAGGAAAAAAAAAAAAAGAAAATCAAATGGACGCACAAACAAAGTGAAGTATGGCCCAATTGGATCTCAAGCACTTCCGAAAACAACTGAGCTGCCATCAAACGAGCCGTACGCGTGACAGCGCAATCCGGCGTGGAAGCCATCAGTCCCGGAGCACGCGCCAGACGTGTCACTTCTGCGCTTAACAATAGGCATATATAATGAACAGAGCGGCTCTCGCAGGGAGAGAGCCATGGGCTTGTCAAGCTCCCAGCCGTAATGGGCTAATTTTGGAAGCAATCATTGTCAATACAAGTCACCGGCGGACCCTCCGAAAAGCGGGGGACTTGGCGGCGGGACGGGCGGCGGGCCGCGTCGCCTCGCCGATCGGCCAATCAAAGGGGGGTGCCGAAGCTGCGGGTGCAAAGCTGAGCCGACAAAATCAATATTCTGAGTGCGGCCCGGCAACAGGGGGGGTGGGACGCGCCCGCCGCGGAGAGAGAGAGAGAGAGAGAGGGAAAAGTACGGCTCTTAGAAAAGTGCTTACAGGGCTGCTTTCAGCCCGGCAGCCGTTAGGTTTTACAGCGAGCACCTGAGGAACCGTAACGCGGGCGGCACGCCCCCCCCTCCCCCATCCCCCGCGCTCCACTGACAGTGGGCAAATTGAAATGAAGTGGCTGCATATGGAGGAACACAATCCACAGATTTGCGGATTTCACAACATCGTTAAACGGCAATGGCGAAAGACACGGGGCTGTAGGCCGCATATGCCCTCTGCCTGCGTTCGCGGGCGGGGGGGGGGGGGGGCTGCGTGCTCTCCGCTCGGAGGGTGGGGGAGGGCGGGGGCAGCAGCTGCGTGGGGGTCTGCAGAAATGACCCAAAAGCAGGCCTTACAAGTGTCAGCACCACCGAGCTCTGGATGGGAGAGGACAGAGCGCTGACAGAGGTCTCCCCGGCAACCGCAGCCGGGTGCACGATGGGGGCAGTGTGCGCTAAAGCCGCGGAGGAATTCACGTCAGGTAAAACAGAGCGTAACGAGGCAGCTCCGCGCGTCCGCGTCTGCTGTAGCCGCATCCATCCCGATGATCCACCTGCCCTGTTTTCTTCCGCTCTTTCTGACGAGTGAAACCTGCTTCAGCAAACCTGTCTGTCAACATTTACCCCGAAGGTGGGTGAGAAGCGATAACATCTACACATCAAACACTGACTGATCTATACAGCAGTTACATATCTACACATCTAACAGTGAATTATCTACACACCCAACAGTGTGTCTACATATCAAACAATGACATCTACACATCAAACAGTGAGACAGTGGCACACCTACATGTCCAATATCTGCACATCAAACAGTGACATCTACACGTAAAACAGTGAGACAGTGACACACCTACATGTCCAATATCTAAACATCAAACAGTGACATCTACATGTAAAACAGTGACACGTGTGCAGTACACACAGTGGTGATGGGCGCTGGGCTGTGTGTGTCTAATCCTTCCAGCAGAAAGGGCTTGCTCGGGCGAGTGGATCATCAGTGTGGTGTGGGGAGGCAGTGCTGGCTGTGGGTCCCACCATAGACACATAAATGGAGGTGGACACAAAGTTTGGGCCAACTTCAAAATGGCTCTTAATGAAAGCTAGAGAGCTACACACCACAACAAGCTGTCCGCCATTTTAATCGCCTCCATACACACACAATCTGCACACCCCAGAGTATTTATACATACTGTACATATATATATATATATCATCAGATCATGTGTGAGACACGTCATCATTTTCATTAACACAGACAGCAGTGACATTTACCTCTCTTTATGCAAAGAGCACATGAGGGATCATCCCCACTGCTGGTTCCCCTTTAAATCAGTATTCATTCAGGCCCAGCAAGCATGTGCCACTTACAGCGCATCAGTCTTTTACTGGCTGTGTTTACCTATTCTCAGTGCCTCACTGGACTTCACAAACCTTCACTCACACCAACTGCAGTGAGATTCAGGGACAGTTATAGCATACAGCTCTGACTTGAAGCACCCCCCTGTGCTGTTAAAGAACCCCTGTGCATGAGACGCCAATGGCATAGCAGCTGACCGCAGTGTTCCACAGGTATATAAACTGACAACGCTGGAGAGAGAGAGAGAGAGAGAGAGAGAGAGAGAGAGAGAGACTGCCCTCTTCACCGATCTTTTCCACTACTGAAAAATGCCTGAGAATTAGTTTACCAATAGCTTCACTTTTCCAAACTTTTCTTTCTGGTTTTTTTTCTTTTTTTTGGAGGGGGGATAAAAAGCCAAAGTGCCTATCGCTCACTCAGTCTGCGGAGGGGCCGCACCACGCTGCCGTCGGGAGCGGGTCCCGCTCGCGGTGCTCATTTCGGCCGTATTTCACCGGCAGCCCGAGGCTGTGGATAATGGGACATTACTCACTGTGATAGCCAGACCTCTTCTGCATGGCGGTTACGGGGCAATCTTTATGAGCCAGGAGAAGCTGCTTCAGCTGGGCCACTTCATTTCTCAGCAGGGTGACTTCATTCTGCGGGAGAGAGGGAGAGAGAGGGTGAGAGAGAACAGCACAAAGACTCTGAGCGGCTCCAACTTGCTCGCGCTCTTAGAGTGGTAACGCTAGAGGCTCCTGAGTGCTATGCACAGAGTGAGCCCTCTAACTGACAACCAGGCTGAGTGAGTTGCCAACAATGACCAGGACCCCACAGCATGGAAAAAACTGGCTTTGTTCTACCATGGACTGGGTAGGTCACCTAGGGTTCTCTCGCACCGCTGGGACCGTGGACCTAACTTGGGCACCTGTCAGGTACTCAGAGAGCATCAGGGAGATGCACCCCTCCCATAGTCCTTTGCCTGCCTCTCGGTGCACTGATGGACTTGAACAGTGAAAAATTGAGATTAATACATAAATAAACTGGATGGGTTTTGTCATTTGGCAGAAAGAAGGGAGAACCACAACAGAATAATACAAACTCAAAACAGCCCCAAATTAGTGTTGAAGTGACAATGCCTAACACACAGTGATTCTGTCTAACACACTATAAGCACATACATACTATCTCATTGTGTGCCTGCTCTGAACCCACGGCTCTGAGGTACTGCTAATCTCCGTATGTCCGTGAGGCAGGATCAGGACAACTGGCTTATGCTGTTCACAGTGCCATAAACGGGGACATGTGAACTGACTCGCACCCCGAGTTGACAAGAGCCAACACAGTCCCAACAGTCAGGAATGGGACATATCATTAGGGAAAAGAGAGCTTGTGCCTCACGAACCACCAAAAATAGGAGGAGCTACCACGTGCTTCCAGTGACTTGCTGATTAGAAGCAAGCAGAGTGTTTTTCTATGGAGAGGAAAGTCTTTTCATAGGCTCATGGCTCAATATGTATTGTAGCTCCACCCATAATGGGGTTCATGAAAGTACAGCACATGCAGTCTTATGACTGGATAAGACATGCAGCTTAAATGGAGAAGACTGCCTGAAACTCTATGCAGTACATTTGGCCCAACCCCACTTCACGGAGTCTCCCCAACATGTAAATAGACATTATGCTTGTCTGAATGCACCTGCAAGTTAACGCCATCGTATTCTCATACCTCTCACTCTCTCGCAATATAAACGAGACACAGGCAATCTTTTCATCATTACCAACGCCTCGCTGTGATAAAAAGCTCATATTTCCACCTGCGGGAAAAAAAAACGCGACACGTACTTTCAGCGAGAGGTAATAGGATAATGGATGGGAGCGAGAATGAAGTACGAGGCACTTTTTCAATTATGTTGTTCCTGGGATATAATTATGGCCCTTAAATGGCTCTGGACCCACACATTTGTCAGAGGTGAACTCCTCCGCTGGACAGCGCAACTTTGTGGATTCTGCAAAGATTTACACCCTGCTGTCATTACGGCCCCTGGGGGGAGCAGGAATTCCGCATGCAGTAAAGAAGGGGGTGGGCGTATTATTGTGAAGGTGACTTTATTAGGATTTAACGCGGCCAAGAGCAGGCCGAACATCCTCTGGCAGATTTAAGCTCTTTTCTGTTCCCCTTTTAAAGGACCGCGGCAGCCTAATCTATTAGTCTAAAAGCAGCCAATTTATCTGAATCCATCTGTTTAGCCTTGCCCCTCTTGGCATCGCCTGACTGTTCCTGAAACACATTTCAGCACAGCTGGCGGGGCCCCGCGCATCTCAATACCACGCTTACTGCCATCTCCCATGATGCACCTTACCAGGGCTGCTTTGTGCATGCGGCAGCCTTTGATATCATCTCTCCCTTCGTTCGCTGAACCAAAAGCACCCTTTACAGCGCAAGGCCTGCGTGTTGAAAGCAGAGCTTGTGATGGGCAATATGCACTGAATTAAACATATCGAAAGCTTTTCCACAGTCCATTAGTCCATTATGAAGCCATAGTCCATTATAATAGTCCATAGTCCATGGTCCATTGTAAAGGAAATTGCATGGCTGATAAAAGAGCTTGCTTTCAGCTTCTAGCATGCATCATGTTATACCACACCTACGGTGCCAGTGATCTTAACTTAATATACAAAAGTCAGTAAGTATGTCATAAGCAACCAGGTGTGTCAGTCCCTGAGTCATGTGACATGCTTACTGCTTCTGTCCTGACCGAATAGTAAAATTTCTATGGATTCCTATGGATGATCTGATTTAGACCACACCCCTCAAAGAATGCTCATGGCGAGCGAGCCAATCAGAACACCTGTAACATCAGCCATGGCAGAGACAGAATTTTTCAATGTGTAATACACTCAGTGGAATGCATGTTCCATATATTAACAATCTGTGATGCAAACACTGGTGTATGTTATTTCACTCTGCTGTCTTATGGGTGGACAGCACAGCGCTTCACACCAAGCGTTTTAAGTAAGTTCTAAGTTTCAGGAATAAAGAAAATTGCAGAATGCAGCGCCTTCCCGCGAGTCCAGAAGCCTCTGCTCACCCTGACAGCTCATTAAAAAGCCAGTTAAGGATGATGTCGAAGTAATCGCGGATCATTAGGGCCCACTCCGCTGATTGGCTGGGCCCGCGTGTCAGGGCAGCCGCTATTACACAAACCTTGCCACTGATTAATGCTTTCATAGAACCAACACTTTCCTTCTCTGACATTCAATTTTCGCCGCGAGTCGTTCCGTTCTTCACAGTTAACAGCCCTGCCTTCCGTACACCCCCCCCCCCCCCCCCAGCCCCCCCACCCCCCAACAACATCCACTACCACTGGCTTAACTCTTGACTTGCACATATGGTAGGCAAGAAGGATGCTATTTGCATCTTAAAAAATAATGATACATCCGCACCTCCTCGCCCCCCACCCCCCCCCCTGTACGTCTCCCTCTGGTTTAATGGACAAAGATGACAGCACACAAATAAACAGCACATCTCATTAAATCGTCTGGAACGCCAATGCGCCCGTACCCCCGGCTCGCACTTATCAACAGAGACAACAGTTACGTGAACTGTTTCGAACTTGTCAGCATTAGATCCTAATTGCTTCCTGCGAAATGAAGGTTCAAAAAGACGCGTTTTCCCTGGGAGATTTTTTAAGGCCATCCCGCCGATGGGAGAGACGAGGAGAGAGGCGGAGAGGAGGACACGCTTATGCGCGGCTGACATCTGGAGATACATCTTTATTGACAGCGAGGTATCAATGTATGGGAAGCTGGAGAACCCCTGCTGTCACACACAGCACTTCTTAATAGGCATTAATGACTTCATCACCGTCTGAGGGGGGGGAAACAGACTCGCACACACACAAAAGAAAAGGCAACATGCGTTTTTTTTTTTTTTTTGCCTGCTTTTGGTGCTTTGCTCTCAGAGAGTTTGATGCCAGTGTCTCTCCTACCCAGAATGCCCCTGTGTACCTGTGGCTATCCGTTCAAGGAAGATGGAGAAATGCAAAAAACAAAAGGCTACAGTGAGCTTTTTTTCTGGTTTTGACACCTTGCTCTCTGATAGCTGACACCCATGTTTTCCTTATCCATGATGCCCCAGCTAGACGGGGTCTGGGAGTACCTGTAGTTTTCTGTTCATGGAACATGCAGGCACACACAAAGGAAGAAGACACAGTGTGTCTTTGACACCTTCTGTCTGTTTTTGCCACCTTGCTCTCTGACTGCTAATATCGACATCATCACTACCCAGAATTCCCCAGCTGGATGGGACCTGGGTGTACCTGTAGCTTTCTGTTTGTGGAAAACGTTTGGTTTTGACACTCGGCCCTATGAGAGCTGATGTCTTCCCTACCCATAATGCCCCAGCCAAAGGGGAGCGGTTTACCTGCAGCTGTCCGTTGACAGAGCTCAGATCTTCGGCCTTCTTTTCCAGGGACTGGACCCACACCTTCCTCTTCTGCCTGCACCGCGAGGCTGCCGCCCGGTTGCGCTCCAGGAACTTGCGTCTCTTCTCGTCCGGGTCTTCGCTCGCGGCCCTCCGCCGTCGGCCCCCGGTGCTAGGGTTGTGGCGGGCAGGAGGGGCCGGAGACGCCTGCCAGAGAGGGGACATGCGGACCACGCACTGACCCGGGAGCAGGAGAACGCCTCCTCCACCTGCTTCTCATCCCAACACCTCCAACAGTCACCTCTTCTCATCCCAACGCCTCCAACAGTCACCTCTTCTCATCCCAACACCTCCAACAGTCACCTCTTCTCATCCCAACACCTCCAACAGTCACCTCTTCTCATCCCAACGCCTCCTCCAACACTCACTGCTTATTATTCCAACATCTCAAACAGTCACTGCTTATCATATTTTTCACCTATAGCTTGGGGTCTGTACTAGAACACAGCTCACTTACATCCCATGGCACCAGTCGTATGTTCCTTATTGTTACTTATAACACATGATTTCTTTCATCTACTATCTGAGATTCACAATAATTTTACTCTTAATCTCTTTCGACAGAGAAATATCATCATAATATCACTGGAAAATGAACTGAACTCTGCTGTGAGCTTCTTGGCACTTTGTGCTATGCTTGCAAATGAACAGTTTGACATTGATGCACTTGAAATACACAATTCACATATTTTTTCCTCATTCTCTTTATTCCAAGACCAGAAATGTTTCTGGACTAACCCTGAGCTGTGATGCTCACACACACACACACACACACTCACGGGTGTCTCTGTGGTGGAGGTGGCAGGCTGCTGGGGGCACGGCTCCTCAGGTTGGGGGGTGGGTGGGGCCAGAGTGAGGGTCACAGCATCGGTTGGGGCGTCGCCCACCTCCCCATTGGTTACCTGAGGGTTCTGCTGGGTCAGTGATGCTTTCAGCCTCTGGCAAAGGGGGAAAACACAGCAACCAATCAGGTGCCTTCTTGTAATACCTTTCAGCTGAGGCCAAAGTTGCCTTGCAAAAACACAAAGGTTTTCTCCATTAAAACAGGAGCATGCCGGTGATAAATCTAGCCTGGTAAGCGCAACAGATCAAAAACTCACAGCTCAATTTCCATTCACGCAGCAAGAGGCGGAGTGTCCTCGGGATAAATAAACAAAACAAAACCAAAAAAAAAACCCACAAAGAAACGAGCTAATTCCGTCTGCCTGGAAGATGGAGAGACAGAGGCTGGGGCTGACGGCTGTTCCAGGCGTGTTCCAGAGAGCCGAAGCAGTCACGGCTAATTTCCCCACTCCCTGAAGGAGCCCGCCACATCCAGCCACTTGTCACGGGACTGCGTTCCCCGCGGGGGGCGCCGTGTCACAGCGTCCCACATGCGGAGAGCTCGGCTTCAATCTCCGCGGTGATCGAGTGTCTGAGCGCCACCCGGCTCCAGCTCCAGCCACCAGAGCAACACAGCCATGTCATTAACCACAGACAGGCTGTCAGAAGGAACACACGCAACACCCGCACTCAGCAACGCGGCTGTCCCGCTGATAATCCCAGGCGGACCCACGGGCGAATCAAGCACAACTAATTTCGCTGTTTTTCTGTTCAGGTTACTGTCTGCTAAAGCCCGTATCAAAGCTTTCGTGAGTGTCTGGAATCATCACAGGGTTAGTGAGATGTGTATTGATGACGTCGCCCACATGTATTCTTAAGAGTGATCACGGCTTCAGCAAAGAGTACGAGGCTGACAGTGTATACGTGAAGGAGGCCAGGATCAACAGCATGAAAGTGTACATTAACTGTCCTGTCGAAGCGTGCAAGAACATATTTTCTTCAAAAAAAAAAAAAAGAAAAAAGCACAGGAGCATATTACACCAGCTCCCTGTGCCAGACCAATCTGTCTACCAAATTTGTTTGCCGTGTAATACCCATCCAGATTCTCTTCTGGCTCAAACGAGATATTATTCTCCTGGAACGGCCCGCAGAAGGAGGGAGAAAACAGTCAGATCCATATTTCATATCTGCCACGGAAAACCTCATCAGTGTAATAACCCTCCTTCTCAGGGGTGTTATTCCACCATCTGCTGCTATATTACTTATCTTTATTTTGCAACTAATTAACAGCATAATCTTCTAAATTCAGCGAGTTAATTATCATTATTGTGGTCTTTGCAGCATCATCAGTCCTTGTAAAGTGGCTCCCCTGCACCCTGGAGAGCAGCAGAGAGGCGGGCGGAAGGGGGGGCGTTTGGGTGGGGGGGCTGTTTTCTTGACGAGGGCTCATTAGGTGTTTGCTGATGAGCTTGGTGAGAGCAGAGGAGCAGGGAGGGGGGCGGGGGGGGAGGGGTAGCGGCGGGGGGGTGGAGGGGGGCACAGGTCAGGCAGGATTCTGCTGAACAAAAGGTTCCGCGCCAGGCTCGGCTGACTCCGCTTGCCTTTTGCGGGCGCCAGCCGGCTCTCGGCGGAAGCGCCCCTCCGGTTGCCCCCGGCGACGGCCCGCTGAGCGCGCCGCTGTCTACGCGTTTGTCATCCCCGCGCCCCTCGATCCCGACTCCCCCCCCGCCCCCGCCTCCGCGCGCTGCTTTACCTGTTAATTTCACAAGCGCATCGTGCTGCGAGCGCTTACAGGTTCCGTGCTACGCACTCCATCACTGTGCCACATCGCTCCCACGCACCTCTCCATATTCCTGCCCCTCCGCCATCGTCGCACGGACCTTCTGAGGCCGCTCCCACCCCAATCTGCTCGCCCGTCCCGCGGTGACGGCGGCTCGGCGGCTACTTAAGAGGGCTGGTTTGCAGCTTCCTAACAGCAGATAACGCCGTCGGATACAAGCGCACACTGACTCCAATCAACGGCTGATGGTGGCGGGGCTGCAGCTGAAGCCCATTTGGTGGCTGGGCTGCCCCCTACACACCAATGGGATCCAAAATCACGCCTCTCTGCATTTGGGCACAACGATTAACAGGTCAACTGTGTGTTTACGAGTAACATCTCCAGATATGAGAATATGTGAGCCGCCTCAGAAACAAATGTTTTGTAGAAGTGAATGCTCTTGTTGAACTTTTGTACAGATATAGGACAAAATTATATATTGTTAAGGCAACCATAATGTCCCTTCCTGTTATATGTAAATAGAAAGCTGGAGCTGTTATTTAAAAGCTGCAACCCTTTCAATCATATGTTTGCAATTGTCATTATGCTCATCTTATTATTTAAAAGGCAAAAGAGCTCACAATACAACAAAGGGATTCATTTTTCTTTTCTTTTAAATTTGAGAGGGGTTTACGAAGGGAGAAAACCTTAACAAAAATGTCACTCAACCGTGACCATGGCAAAACACATGCTGGTTTTCGTTCCAACTGATATTTAAATTTAGAACCTAGATTTAGGTTAATCACAATATGAATTTGGATCAAATACCTCAATATTATCATATATAAGTAGGAGAAACGTGCTGTTGTTGTACTATTGCAAACAAAAGTAAAATTCAATATATAATAAAAAGTACATATCATGTGCAATCAAGACTATGCATAAAATATAAAGCTGTACATAATATGAAAATTAAACATTTCATTTTTAGTAATATATGCCCCTAATGCAAACTAAAAATACAGATGCATGTCCAATTAAACCAGTAAGGAGGTTAGCTGTAATGTGAATTGGCAAAGTGAATACTCAAGACCTGGCCAGAGACACAAAAGCAACAGGGAACATGCTCAATGATGTGGCATTTATCATCATAGCTCCCTCTGCTGGATAAATACAGAAGTGCATAATACATAATCATTATGTTTCAAGTCATGGTAGCAGTAACATGATCCTGCAGTGTTTAGTCCATATAACTGAGTTTATATAGTGAATGAACAGGATCAACTGCATCCCCCCTGCACTTATAAATGCTTCCTTGGGTATCCGGGTTATTTTAAGAGAGGATGGATTTACGCTTGTGTGGACATACTGGGCATGCTGCCCGACACGGAGGGGAAGAGAGGGTTACCATCTTGGCCTCTGATTGGACAGGAGCAGGGGAGGAGGGTCCTGGGATTCCTGGCACGCTAGGCACGACGGCGACGGGTCTGATGAGCTGATGACAGAAACACGGAGAGGCAGGAGCACACAGTAAATGATTCTGTCACAGCCAGGCACCACACACCCTGCTCACACCACACACCCTGCCTCAAATCCTCTCACACACCCTGCCTCAAATCCTCTCACACACACCCTGCCTCAAATCCTCTCACACACCCTGCCTCAAATCCTCTCACACACACCCTGCCTCAAATCCTCTCACACACACCCTGCCTCAAATCCTCTCACACACACCCTGCCTCAAATCCTCTCACACACCCTGCCTCAAATCCTCTCAAACACACCCTGCCCCACACGCTGACCCCTGAGTCACAAACACACACACACGCTCACACAAACCCAGCCCCACACACTGACCCGAGTCACAAACACACACGCACGCTCAAACACACCCAGCCCCACACACTGACCCGAGTCACAAACACACACGCGCGCTCACACACACTGACCCCTGAGTCAGACCTCCCCACACACAAACACAAAACTGCCTCACACATACACACACGTGTGCACACACACAAAAACAGACTAAAAATTGGCTCCCCTCTCAAACAGATACACATACGCACGCACGCACACACACACACACAAATACTGAAAGTTGCCTCACATCCCCTCTCATACACACACACACACACACACACTACACACTCTAAAAACTGCCTCACACACACACAGAGACCAAAAGCTGCCTAAAATCCCCTCATATTCACACACACACACAGAAGGCTGCCTCACATCCCCCCCTGATTCAGTGCGCTCTGCCTCAGGTGTGAGCCTCATTAGGCCGGATGTGCTGTGAGTTAGTGGCGGCAGCAGCACGTGGAGAGGCATCACACACACTAATGAAGCCTCCTGCCTGCCTGTGTGGAGAACATACGGACAGAGAGGGCCGCGGTGAGGGACTCGGAGAGACGCGCCGGACAGCCAGAGCTGCTCTGCGCATACACACACACGCAGACACACGCAGGCACACACGCACATGCATGCACGCACGCACGCACTCGCACACACACACACACACACACACACACACAATCTCTCTCTCTCACACACACACAAACACACGCACACAGACATGCACGCACACATGCACACAGACACGCACGCATGCACATACATACACACAATCTCTCTCACACACACACACACGCACGCACACACACACAATCTCTCTCTCTCTCACACACACACACACACACGCACACACACACACACACAGATACACACTCACATAAAAAAGACAGTGGTACACACACACAAACATACACACTCGCTCTCACACACATACACATACACACACACACACACAAAACTGCCTCACATCCCCTCTCATACACACACACACACACACACTCCTCAGCTACCCCACACAAACTTGTGCTCTTCTTTGATGAGAGAAAAACTAAGAGAATCTAAGAGTGGCTTCTATAGTATTAAAAAAACTCCCCTCTTTCCTCCTGTCATAGCCGTCTCCAAAAGCTGGGGCGACTGGACACCCTCCCCACTGTGACATCACAGGGATAATCATCTGCTACTGGCTGATCCACACACACACACACACGTACACGCACACACACACGCACACGCATGCATACACAAACAAACAACCACTATTTAACAGCTATAGGAAGGAGGCTCAGATCTAAAATCCACCTTAATTTCTAGCGCAATTCCATTCCATGATTTCACTATTATCAGCATCCCCTTGATTAGCAGGGCCTATGACACTCCTATTTCTCTTTGCAATTACACTGTCCGACTGATCTGAGCCCACATATCAGTCTTACTGGCAGCAGGCCCCAATGCTGTAACCACGGCATTGATAAAACCTCTCTGAGAGACTGAGAAAGGAGAAGCAGGAAGGCGTGTCCCACACTCACGGGGAGGGCGGTGGGAATATGTACACTTGGGTTGGCCACGGACGCCGGGATGGCGACAGGCATCGTCTGGCCGTTAGGGAGCTGCAGGAGCACAGGGAAGGCACCAGAGACGGGACTGCAGGAGGAAACACAACATCGTGATTACACAAGCACCAGAAAACAGAGACCTCCATACTACACCATACACAAGAAAACACGCCCTACCAGGCACTTGTACAGAAAGGGTTAGCAGTGTTCTCCAAATAAAGAAAGGCCCATCTCATGCTTCACAGCCTGCTAATCTAAAATAGAGCCAAACACCAAGACTGGATAGCCTATTTCACGAACATGCCACTGAGAAAAGAAAGAAACAAATCAACTCCAATAGATAAAAAAAGAATTGCATGGCCACTATAAAAACCGATTAATGTCCAAAAAAATAGTAATAAAAAAAAAAACCCATATAAAACAGTTTAATTAAATGAGTAACATTTGAGTTACTTACACTAAGGGCCTGTTTGAGGCCGGGACCTGTGTGATTACAGAGCTAGCGGTTGGCGAGGGGAGGACTTGCTGTATTACCACACTGGCGTCTGAGCTCGCCAGGAGGACGCTGGGCACTACGGCGGTGGCCGGCCGTGCGGCGGGCAGCAAAGAAACGTCCTGGAAACACCATACAGACAAACCCCCAGCTCCATTAGCCTCGAAGGGCTAACCCAAACCTGCGGTTCCGTTAGCCTCGAAGGGCTAATCCAAACCCGCAGCTCCGTTAGCCTCGCAGGACTAACCCAAACCCGCCGTTCCGTTAGCCTCGCGGGGCTAAGCATAATTGAGAACCGTCTCGCCCGTCGCTTCCCGATCCCGTCCTTGGAAATGAGATGCGTTTTACGGATCGTTCAATTTGAAAAGTCCTTTGAAAACTGGCACACAAGGTCTCTGACAACTTATCAGCCCGTTCACCACTGTATACAGGGATGTTACTATTACACTGACACATTCTGAATAAAAAATACTGAATATAGCAAAATCCAAGTTTGACTGGCATGTATTCCTCTAAGTCTGATGGAACACGTTGTTATTGTTAGCGGTAAATTTAACTACACGTTTTGGATGACAGTAAGCAGATGACAGACTGTACAGGCCTGTGCACCTGTGACCACCACTGTCTGTGCTGTCACCTTGTACCAGCATCGCATAGGTGACACTGACTGTGCTGCAAAGAACTACAGAAAAGCCCCTCTAATATGGGAGGCCAATTAGGTGGACATTGCCATCATATTCAAACCATTACATGATGGGAAGAGGTTATCTCGAGGTTCAGCAAAAAAGGCTGAGCAGACAGACTGACTGGCAAGAGTGGTGTGCTTTTTCTATTGTCCTCTGAAAAAAATTCAAGAAATGCAAAAAATACATATCAGAGAACAGACAGAATGATAATCTGGTCTGCTAGCTCTTGTTATTGTAACAGTACATTGTCATTTGAGTTCAAATGTGGTACTAGCGTTTTCTAGCTTTATGCTTATGTTCACGCAGACTTATTATACTCACTATTGCACCTTAATTTGTTAGTCACTGTGGATAAGATCATCTGACAAACAAATAGAGGTTTATGCTGGTGTAGGCTGATATTCATGCCCGCTGCATCATGGATTTAAAGTGTATGAGCTGCAACACTTTTCCTCACCTTGTCATCACAGGTGGTGGATTCTGGATGGGGCAGAGGGCTGTCTCTGTGGGCCTCGACGGCAGAAGTTTCCTCAATTTTAGCTCTTATGACAGGCGTAGCGATCGGGGACAAATCTAAGGGCAGCTAAGAGACACCACATGATATGACAACAAAACTCAACGGAAGCAAAGCTGAAACACCTGCGAGACGGAATCTGCCTTCATAAGGTCTTATCGAATGAGAGACAACAAATCTCTTTCATTTGGAACAGACGCCTAAGCACACTCTGGCTGCCGTGAGGGAGAGTTACCTTTCTAATATCCTCATCAGAGGCCTTTTTGAAGTCGTGCTCAAACGGGCTGGTGAGTTCATTGAACAGCCCCACTTCTTCGCAGTTCTTCAGAAAACGAGTAGGTGTCGGCGTCTGGTCTGAAACGACAAATATCTTCCACTACCTGAAACTGGTGACATTCTGTCCTGAGACGCATTAAAAACACAGCAAGCAAATTTTGGTTCCAATGCTTCCCCAGTGGTGCAATCACTAATTATTTAAAGTAAATAAATGAATGAATAGTCACTTAATTTTCAATTAACAAAACCTGAAAATACTGGTTTCTACGTTATTTCTAACACCCAATATAAGGTGCACGGTTTACAGAAGTGGAAACCACTTTCATCCAAGAGAAAAATGTAAATAATTCAGTAAACAATATATAATAAATATAAGTAATAATAAGTGACACTGGAGTCATTCAATGCACAAAAAATGCCCCATAAGCAGGTCTTTTCTTACTTATTCTGTACTTACCCGCAACTATGACACTGTCATTTCGTGCTGGACCAAACTTCAGTGTCATCTCATGTTTGTGTTTATGTACAGCCAAATGGTCTTCATTGGTGAAACGCTATCAAAATAATATGGAAAATTTGTTTAAAGGGATGCTCCAGGAAAACCTTTCTACAAAACAAAGTGACCATTAAAGGGTCAGGTAAACACTAACTGACCTCAGGTGTATCATTTCAAAATGACAACAAACAGGCCAATTGGACATATAAAAAATTGTAAAAGTATGCATTTCTTGTTGATTGAGGTCTAAGGTCAAAAACTCATCTCATTTTGAATCTACAGAAACATGCACATCATATGTGAGTAGCACTGTCTATTGGGTTTGGAATGATACCATATTCATGCTTGTATGTCACAGACAGAGACAGACTATCTACAAGGTAGTGTGGGAGGTCCCAAACTGGTCAGCTTTGACCACCTTTATTACTGGAACTCTTTGTCATTTAGGTACAGAATTTGCAGGGAGTGCTTCCCCACAGTGGGACATCTGTGGACATGTTCATGTAAATCATAAGGAAGCCAACAACAGCCATTTTTTATTGAATTCATATTGGAATGTCCCTAATACATTTCATACATACTTGACCACATCCAGGAACAGTGCATATAAATGGTCTGTCATCACTCATATTCAGAGGGTCCTTTTATATCCTACATGATGAAAAGAGAAAAGGAACACCAACCACATTTCAAAAAAGGACAAATGCCTGCCATCTAAAAGAAAACAACTTCTGTGAATAAACCATGTTCTTGTCTGGCCATGACCTGAGAATTTAAACAGCTATTCTTTTAAAACTTAAAGCTTTGAGAGCATACAAATTGGATTGACTTGGTAGGCAAATGTGTAAAATGTACAGTAGTTATGGAGGACACACATCATCTCTCTCTCTCTCTCTCTAACCCCCCCCCCCCCCATCTTCCCATCTGTTTCAAAGGCAAGATGGCTCCCCAGATAGCATGGTGCTGTTGCTCCGCCAAATCTTCAATTGAGAAGACACTTTGACATTATGAACATGATCAACAGACCATGTAACCCAGCAACTGCCAGCTGAGACTGGATTATGATGCGTATGAGGTTCCGCACTCATGCAGTATGCCATGTTCCAGTTCCAGAGAGGAAGTGATCTGATCAATTGCAGCACAACAGCATCATGTTATATGTCCTCTCTTGCCAGTCACAGTAAACGTGCTCATGTAAGAGTGTTGACACATACAGTTAAGGTGATGCTGGAGGTGGACATGTTGAAATAAAAGGACTGAAGAGTCAACAGCACCCGCAAAACTGCCAGGCTTTTGGCCAAACTGGCTGGGAAGCGTTTTTATGACTGCTTAAACTGTGCTCTCTGTATTCCAGTTTGGGTAACTGGTGCATTGGTATTAGAACAATAGAATGGAAATATGCTCACTGAAATAACAGAGGAAAACATCCAAAACGTCTTACTGAATGAAATTGGTAAATTTGCAACTAAAGAGTTTTTTTTTAATTCAGAGACAAATTCCTCTTCGTGTAGTGGCTGCTGTGTGCTTTAAAGAAATGCTTGAGGGCTGTGTGCCCTCAGAACATAAAAAAAAACCAGAACTTTAAGATCCAGGCAGCAAAGTAGACATTTTCAATTAACAAAAAACGGCGAGTTGCGAGTAGTGCAATGATAAAGGTTGCTTTTAGGATGGCTTGCTATTAATGTTTAACACATTTATCCTTAGCCACCTGTGCTATTGTCTGCACTAGCTTCTGCATAGTTAGCTACTACTGAAACTACAGCACAGTTAGCTAACCGACGTCACCAATGAATATAATCATATAAAGTCAATTTAGCTAGCTTGCTATCCACTTAGCAAGGTAGGCAATAATCTAGCTAACCTGTTATCATCAACTGGCTAATAGCTAGCGGGCAAGCTATCAAATTATTGTGCAAACTGTGAAAGGCGTCATGAAAAACAAGCACATATAGCAAGCTTTCAATATTGTAACTCCTGTTCATATACTCCATTGCCCTAGTAAGCAATCAAGCTAGCTGGCTACCACCCTGCCTCTTGTCTTGGAACGGCTAGCTTTCTAGCTGTTATCACCGTCGCCATATTATTGCTATTAATATTATTAAATGCATTCTGTATTCGTCACTCATTTATAAGCCAAATATGTTCACAACTTGTCACGGACAGCACTTGAACGGTGAGATGGGTTTGCCATCCAACGCTGTCAATTTATACGGACTATTTACACACTTACCCCGCGCTCAACCTTTCAGCAGGCTAAATCCCACGGCTACGGCCAGATCTCGCGAGTGCACTCCCACCCAGCGTGCGCAGCCGTATGCGCTGCCCTCAACGTCAGGCGCATTACATAAATACACCAGGGCAAGCTTGCGTTTAGGGAAAAATACTTTACAAAAAGAGCCTTACATGAGTTTGCAGTGTAACTAACCAATTTTTCCCCAGAATTTGAACCGAACACGGATTGCGCAACAAGCTGCAGTGATTTAGATCACGTGCCAAGGACCCTAATAATATGGTGGAGGACCCGGTGATTTGTGGTATGCAAGTTTAACTGAAAGTGTCTGGATTACAGAAACATTAACTTGCACATGAAAGCACTGGTTGGCAGCAGTTTTCAAGTACATTAAAATTTTGTCACCTGAAGCCAGCTGCACTGAACTTAAAATGATTTCCTTCACATTCTGAAACTGCTAAGGGAGTGGTTAGGTTCTTACAGTGCATCTAAAATAATTAAGGCAAGACAATTATTTAGCACCAGTAAATGACGTAAGTCTAAATTTATTAATGCGATTTACAAAAGCATGATCTGGCATTCAACGGTCTTAATGCAATTTCAGCCCACATACATACTGCAAACTGACCTGCAGTTAAACCTCTGGAGAAACCATTCTGCTCATCTACATTAAGCTTTCAGACAATGCATTAGAAAAATGTATGGAATAAATGCCATTTGGATTTACAGAATGAGTACACAGCGGTCTTCAGATGGAGATCGCTACTTTGACATTCGTTTGAAAGCTGATCATGCAACTGTACCTGTTCCGTAGGAAGAAAAACAGGATTCCCACAATACAAAACTTACTGCCATGTTTTTAAATAGTCAAATACATGTATTTTAATTCTGTAATTGGATACATTTTTACAGTCCATGTCTTATATTTTGACAGTGTTCAACAACCTGGAAAATGTACGTTTTATGACACCAACACAACAATTTTGGTAGCCACTGTAAAATGCCATTACATCTGTAGGTAAGATGTATATTCACATCTGGATGAGGTTTTTACATGGCGAACAAGATCAAGAAAGCAACCATCAGACAGAAAAGCCCCATGGCTTCAGACAAGGCGAACCCCAGGATGGCATAGGAGAACAGCTGCTGCTTCAGAGAAGGGTTCCTGCAGGAAAGAGACAATATAGTTAGCAACATGTAAGTATTCACTGAATAACAATGTGAAATCAACAACAAAGTAAAAACTTCACTTATAAGGAATGTTTCATGGGGCCAAAACATTGCGTATAAATTATGACATTATGCAAAAAGCAGTCTGCAGGTGTTCAATTTACTTAATGATATGTAGGCCACAAGCCTACAAATAATCTCATCAGGTGAGTATAACATTTGTTTTTGAAGCTGAAGGACACTGAAGCTGAGAGAGGACAAAAAGAGGACAAACATGCCAAAGCTGTGACCAGTGCAGAAAGCAAAGTGTGAAAGGTCCTGACAATGTCCTGACAGCGAGCTGATCCTCATAAAGATCTGACAAGGGGTCCCACCCTCACCTGGCATATCCAATGATGAGGCTACCGAACACCGTCCCGATCCCAGCACCTGATCCAGCCACTCCGACTGTGGCAGCTCCAGCACCGATGAACTTGGCAGCAGTGTCAATGTCCCTGCTCACTGCACTGGTCTGGAAGCCTCTGAGCGCTACCTGGGAGTAGGTGTTCTGTGGCAGGAGGGCTGCATTAGCCTAGAAAACAGGTAATGGGAGAGACACGTGCTGAAATCAATCAACATTAAAAGCTACTGCAACGATATGGTTCCAAAACATTAGCGCCGATGATGGTAATGCTTTCTGTCAGCCGCTTCATTTTAAGGCGCTCTGAATACTTAGAAGGCTGACACAACAGTCACAAACACTTGACAACCGATATTACAGAACATATTGTTAACATGTAATGGTCAATTTAAACTGATTTTAAACAGTCGTGTGGTTATGCACTAAACGTTAATAAATTTGACAAAACTTGTAAGTTTTAAGCACTTCTAGTGTGTGACTGTCACAAACTGCTGTTAAAACATCAGACATTTACCCATCATTTGACATGCCCCGTGAAATACACAATGCATGACGAACGTTTTCCCAGCTACTACACTTACAAAGGAGGAAGGACACAAAATGGCTTGTACTTTGTGGCCATTATGTTAACATGTGTACTGCTGATATATGCAATTATGGAACCGCCATTAATGTAATGAGCTACCACGACATTTATTTCTTCCATTACCAATTGACACTGTGACACCAATTTGGCAGAGGACAGAAAAGCGAGTGGGGTACATGACATCCAGGTTGGGCCCTTGGAGGGAGCAGTGGAGGATCAGCGGGGGCAGCCGGGTAATTCCTCACCTCTCCCGTTCTGGCCTCAGGTCCAGAGATCACGGCCGCGGAGAGGGGTCTGTACAGAGCCCGGGAGCCAGCACGCACCTGCACCCACAACAACACCAGTCACATGACAGACAAGCAGTGCTGAAATAAGACACCTGCTGCACTGCATAACAGCACTGGGGGAGAAACACATCTCCATGAAGGAGACTGCTGCAAAATGTAACATGCATCAAGACATACAAAGATGATGACCCTGTACACATAATTATGAACTTTTAACACAGCTCGGCACTTTATCTGCTTATCCACAGCATGTAATAAATCTTCTTTCAAGCCAATGGCTTAATGAGGGCTTCTCAAGCTGACACTATATGTAAGCTTCTTTTCCAATGTGATTAATTAAAGTGCAAAATCTGTTCACTTTCACGTCATGCTTACTATCCAAAGAGACAACCTTCTTGAATTAAATGCACTTACTACATCTGACATGAATTCATGGAGAGAATAACTCGCATAATGTAGTGTATCCAAGTGCTCAGATATTCCTGTGTGCTAACGTGGTGCAAACTGTAAGTCTTCGTTGCAACAGCCTGACAAAGTGGGAGGCACCTTGAACTTTGCTGCTCTGGCCAGAAACTTATAAATTGCTACGTGGCTTTACTTAGACACGCATAATATTGCATCTGTTGCGTGTGTAATACTACATTTCCCGTGCAACTTGTGTAGGGTAGCTATTGTGCTGCCCCCCGACGTATCAATTTGGCTGCCTTTGCACACGACCCGAGGTAAAGGACATAACTCGCCAGCGTTCCCTTCTGCAAGGCCAAAATCCGCACCTTACACCAAACAACCTAAACATCACGTGCTTACGAATTAAGATAATGCCACTGGTGTGCATTCGTTCATTCATTAATCGCAACGGGACGTTTACTCAGATTATATCGAAATGACCTTGGAATTTGGAAACCTGCGGGAGCACAGCTTGCTGGCTAGAGGCGTGACGAGTGTTGTGACTAGCCAGAAGTTTTGACAGAGGAATGTCATTCAGAATACAAGGGTCGCAAACCTATGGCCGAGGATTTAGGTAGTGCACTGAAGCACCAAAGTCACATTTCCTAGACGCTCCAATTCGTCTTGCAAACGTGCACATAAAAAGTGTGCTGCTGCTTAGTAACATAAAACCTATTTAGCAAGCAACTGTTAAGATAGCCAGCAAGCCTGCTAACTGAATTCAAGTTCAACAGGCCCGTGCAAGTATTACATGGGAGACCGATCAACTGTCTGTGTAAAGATAAAAATTTACAATGAAAAATAACTCACCAATGCAGGCGTAGAGACGAACTTCGCACAAGCGTACATTTTAACGGGATTAATTAACCGGTTCGTTCCGACTTGACTGAAACCCGGGTCTGTCTCTGGAAAAGACAAGGCAGAATTAGCTAGCTAGCTAAGGTCAATGAACGATTTCTACCAAACATTCTGAAACAGAGACTTCAAAATAAAGTGCAACCACACACACGACCCCATACAGTTAGGGTCTCGGATCAGTCCCATAGTAAAAGCATTTGTGAGAGAAGATGACGGAGGATTCGATATGCACAAGTTTCCAGATCTCCATTTACCTTTCCTTCACTTACCGGCAGCAGAGGTCGAACCACTGTGAGCGCACAGCGCATGCGTCAACTTTATTCACAATCCCGGATGTTGGCTTCACGACACCCAAGGTCGTTTCACTGAAACTTTATTGAAAACGCAGAAAAACACAGCACTAGGCTTCCAACACCCGAATAATGAAACCAGTGCTGTAAGATTCATCATTAACATTTTACGATATTAAACGATGACGGAGGCGATGTGTCTGGCAGCTGATAATGTTCATATTTAAAAAATAATTGAAGATGATCTTTTATGCAAATATTATGTAGTTGAACGGGTAAGGTGCCCCCTGCAACCTATACATTTAAAAGATTAATACATATTCTATGAGTAATCTAAATACTATGATCTGCACAAATGTTATAACATACCCAAATTATAATTTCACCTTTTTCGTGGTAGAAGACAAAAAACTGAACATTTTCCTGTTTTGTGACAAAATATTCATGATTGTGGTGTCTGCAGTCTTACCAAGACAAGATGCTGGAGAAAATGTTAATATTTAATGTCACCGGTTCAGGAATATTGATGTGTCCAAGTGAAACACAAACAGACAAATATTCAGTTTAGGGTGGAACTTACCTGAATATTTGACTCATGTGACCCTCATTTGATTGAGTGACAAAGTGATCAAAAAATAATAATAATCAGAGAATACTGGGCCAGGAATAGAAATTTCAGTGGGGGTGGTGTAATCAGTCATCTCACCATAAACATGAATAGTAATAAATATCATCCTTTGCACTAGAGGCTTCAGAGTCCATGCCCTTTGAGCCACTGCAGCGGCTACAGCGTTGCAATGCTGTCAGTGTGCTCTATCTACACCGTCTCTGCTCCTGCCATCTCACCTGTTGAGGTGTGAATCTCGCTCCTCCCAGAGGGGGTATCCCAGAGCCCCCCATGCGCGCGCCCCTCAGACTGGGGGTGCGGAGGCTCACCGGCAGAATTTATAATCTTGATGAATGACTCGCCAGCAGCTGAGGCAGGAAGGCAAAGGTAATGAGGGCTGAGGAATGCCTCTCGCCTTCCACCACCAGCTGTAATGGAACAATCCCCCACTGGCTCCTCAGGGGATTGAGTCATGGCCTCCTGATCTGGCAGAGACTTTTTTTTCGGGGAATCACCCCCACTGATGTTCTCGGTTCCCACGCACCATAAGGAAATGACAGGATCAACAGTCATGAAGGAGTCCGCTGGGGGGGCTACTGTTCTTTCTCCCAGTGTGAGCGCAGAGCTACTCAGATACCTGCACAGAAATGCACCATGGGCTTTCCTGTGTATACTCCTAACAATGGAGTGTATTTTTTACACAGCATACAGTACATCTGCATTTAAGAGTTGGGTTTTTCCCATGAATACACATTTGCCAAATAAAATATGAAATCTGAAATTATTCCAATAATACATTAGCAAAGGACTCCCCAAAACATGTTCTTATATGAGAATGATATTTGCACAGATTCAGCATACCTCTTTTGGTGGGGAGTATAATTTTGTCTCCTGTGTAATTTTTCAATTTTATATTTACCAATGAAGTGTGATATGTAACAACATTATTTGGAATGTATAATGTACATATATATTTTTTCTAAATCCAAATAATATCTGTAAAGATATGACCATATATTCAACTGGACATCGATACATGCATGGCCCCGTGTTTCATGTTTTCTGAGAATTTAAAGGTGCAGCTGCATGTTGTATAATAAGCGGATTTAAATAGGCAATATGCTTCTCTATTAAATATCCACTTTCTCTTTCACTTACAATTGCAGAACAGTGAATCAGCAGACGCCCACTGCTGTCAATATGATCCTTTAATTCAGGGTTGGCCCTGAGGACTCAAGCAGCCCTTCAGAGCCTTTATTACAAATTGGATTAAATGGGTTCTGTCAAATAAGTGAAATGATATTAGGGGGTGGACATGCATGTGTTCTTGAGCAAGTAGAGCTCAGATCATCCCTGTCATTTCACCAGAAGCTATAAAACCAGCAGAACTGCAATGGGTGTTTGGCAAGCAGCTGTTTCATCTGGTCTCCTTATACTAAGTGTAAAACAGATTTCTGATACAAATGGACTTACAAACAACAGAAGTATGTGAAGGCTCTCAAAGTAATAAATGAAGCAGGTATGAAAAATCTGAAAACATCTTTACAATAGCACTGGTAGATTCTACTGTGGGCCAGGTTGTTTATCTGTGCTGAAAAGTTGAAATGAGCGTTCAAAAGGAATCATTTGCGATGTGATCAATGTCCAGCAGAGGGTGCTATTAGGGCTATTGTGGGTCAGAGGGTTGAGCTGTGATTCAGACAAGAGTTCAACACATTGGCAGTCAAAACTTTTTGTTGATGTTCTTCACAGATTACGCTGTTCGTTTGTATGGCATTCATAGAGTGGTGCACAATAATTTTTTAGAATTATTTAGATTATTTATATTGTAATCACATGTAGATAAGGATTATAAAGGCCAGATGTAACTACTGTTGCTTTGTGATAAAATTATATACTCAAGTTTTTATTAAGGACCTGATTGGATTTTTTGTAACCCCTTTGGTCTCAATGCTCTCAGTGTATAAATTTCCCCAATAAATTAACCGAGCATTAATGACACAATATGCAGTATATCATATAAATATGTACACACACATGCACAGGCACACTCACACATACACAGACACACACATGCAGCCTGTATGTTCCAGAAATGAATTATTTAAGCCTTGCCAGTGGAGAGGATGTAGCAGCTACTGATGCCTAACATGGCCATATTTACATTATTTTATATATTTATATATATGCATGTATATCAAAGAGGTCCTTGACTGTTTGAACCCAGTGTCTCTGCGGACTTAAAAACCACGGTAAGAGGATTCTCCGTGGCAGAGGAAGGTGGTAAAACTCAAGCCCTTCACCTCCTGCCTCGCCCCTGATCCCCCTCCCCCCTCCCGCACACCCCCAACCCCCCCACCCCCCCTTGCAGCATGCACCTTTTCCCCTGTCTGAGGCTCTGCACGTTACAGCCAGAGACATTCCATTTGCATGCCGGCTCCATCCCTGCCGGATGCATCCCGACTCATAATAAAAGGCACTGACCTTCTTAACCTTTATGAATTACAATTTGTGCCAGCAACGCGTCCTGTCAGGAGGCCTTGGAGATGTGGGCACCTCCACTCCGGGCGGGCGCGCGGGCAGGCGCGCTGTTTTCACCGTTGTTAAGGAAAAGGGAAAAAAGGTTTTTACTGCTCCTCAGAGGAGCCCTTGACAAGCCCGGAGGAGCCGGGTTGACAGCAGAAGAGGCCTCCAGCAGTGCTGATCTCTCCATGCTAATCTGCCGGTCTACACGCTGTATAAGTATATAGGTCCATGCCAGCTTGTGGGGGGGGGGGCGGGGGGGCTGGGGGTATATATTAAAAATAAAACATCGGACTCTATCGGCGATTAATGCTGTGGTGCTAAATAACCATGCCTGGCCGCCGCACGCTCGCCTTTCCTGGTCCCTGTAAAAAAACAGACGTGGTCCCTAAATGATTACTGTGGAGCTGTAGCCATAATGGGCAGCTCAATAACAGGCGTTAGGGCCGAGAGGAGCCGGCACAGCTGAGAGACGACGGGCCGATACGGCCGGGGATGTCTCCTCAGAATGCAAAGCTTTCCGGGACATTAGCATGCAAGGGATCGATTTTCTCGGCAAACCTTTAATAATACTGATCTTTGCACCGCCGGCGAGCGGGGAATTGGAGCATGTGAGGGAACGCGCAGGCTTTCCACGCCGCTGTTCTGAAGCCCTGCCTTCCGGAAGCCTGTTACAATGCAAACAAAGCAGCAGGGAGAGCCGAGGAGCCTGCGATCCAGGTGCAAAGGCCACTGCACCGGCCCTGGCAGCCTCTCCTCCTCATTCAATTGAAAAGGACAGTTTAATATTCTGTGGAAAAGCAAGCTTACGTTCTCGGCTAGACGCATAAGGTCCACAATCACCGCAAATGTGTGTGTGTGTGTGTGTGTGTGTGTGTGTGTGGAATTACTCTGCGGATGAACATTGTCCGCAGAGTCGCAATTACAGATTACTACAAAAGGTGTCTGTCTGTCAAGGTAGGTGAGGACGCGCGTGCTGGTGGGATGCTTTTTCTGAATCACTTAATTCTGAAATGAGTCTGTTTTTTTTTTTTTTTACATTTGCAATTTGAATTGACATTCCGAACCCGTTTTGCATACACATGAACAGGCAGCAGTGATTCCGGGCCTGTTCTTTCCTTTACCTCACAGCTGGGCGCTGTGAGGGTGTGAGCCCTCTCCTCAGGGCTACTCTGCACCCGTCCCATGGGGGAGGTAAGTACAAAGCCTGCCTGATATTGCAACATTGGACCCCCGTTCTGCACAGCTGCACCTCTGTGAACCCATCATCATTCACGGCTGAATGGGAACGTGAATCCCAGAACACGCCCATTTACCTGGAAATCCCCATTTACCTGGACAACCCTATTTAACTAGACATCCACATTCACCTGGAAATACCCAATTACCTGATCACCCCTGTTTACCAGGACATCCCCATCTACCTGAGAATCCCCATATTCTGCTATCTATCCAAGGCCTTGTTCATGCAGCTCGTAAGATATGCCCTATATGTGTCTTGCTGCGATGTGATGTGATGTAATACAGGCCACATTGAGCACTTCTTATAGCTTTATAAACAATTTTCACTCTCTGTCTATGAGACGAATGTGAAACCGCAGTGAGCAGGCAGGATAACCAACCAGATCAGTGATCAGTGGAGACTGCTTTTGGCGATGGGAAAATACACTTTTTAAACACATCAGATATTTCATATTTTGTATGTAATAGATGTAACCTAAAAATGTGATACTGTCATTACTGATGACGGAGTAATGCAGAGATATGTTGAAGGTTACGCTGTGAACCATTTCCCTAAATTTTTAAAAACAATGTTTGTCCAATAAGATTACCTTAGAAGTGAAATACAGTACTATCCATACATACACTATATGCTTTGTATTGCATATTTTAATTTGTGCTTTGGTTAAACCTATTTAAAACAATCACACATCATGGTGATTGGGTAGGGGCCAAGAAACAAGCAGCAACAACGATGAGTTATACATCACAACTAAAGTACTAAACTTCTAATTTAGCTGGAAGTGGAAAATTCAATAAACCATCAAAAACATATTCATACGGAATTAAAAATGCAAATGTTCCATTGTTTTTTCCAAGTCCTCTGTAAAATGATGAAGGATTAAACTTGACCACATCTTCATTTCAAAAATGAAGTAACTAAACTAGTGATGCAATTAGACATAGCAGTCGGTATTTTTTTTCTTAAGCAAAACAATATAATCCACTGATAACCTTAAAGGCAAGAAAACTTTTATATGCGATTCATTCCTTGTCTTTCTTTCAGTTGGTCCTCTCTGAACTTGAGTGCAACAGATTGATTCAAAACTCAGAGATTCTCGTTAGATGAATCAGCAGAGCTGACCCAGTTTGGTGGGAGAGGTAGGTTTGGGGCCTGGAAGAAATGGAGGACTGGGAAAATCACTGATGTGAGAGCTTATTACAAGAGTAAAATACATACGAGACAGCCTCGTGAGACTGTCTTCTGCATTGACGTACCAAACGGAGTATAAGTCACAAAGGAGTCATATTATTTTGGGAAGAATGGGTGGTTTCTGGTACTCGGCATCTTTGTTTCTCTGCCATCAGAAATTATAATCTCTTTTACAATCACTAAATATTTAACTATTAACTTGAATGGGCTTGAGCTATGATTTCAGTTTTTGCACAAAAGCAACCCTGGCTACTGTTAAGTGCGGGCCTCTGTGTGTTGAGGAGAAAGCTGTTAATTGTTCCAGAGCCAAGAGAAACACTAACTTCTCACAGAGTTCGTTTTCCAATGGAAAAACCAAAAAAAAACAAACCCAGCAAAAGCCCATAGTGCTTGGTTGCACTCCACATAAATTACATGAGAGTACGCTGTTTGCCGTAAAATGCACCGTACAATTTAATTGCCTGTTACCACAGACATTTCCAATAAATCACACAGAAAATATTTCAATGTGGCTGGATTCCAACCGCTCAACAGCTGAAATTCAGCACCTCTTACCCCCCCCCCTCAAAAAACCTTCCTGTTCTTCACGCCGGTCAGAATGCTTGTGTGAAGAGCATTAATAAGGTGCTGACTGGCGGGTGTGTGTGTGGGGGGGGGGTGGCTTGACTCCACGCTTCACACAGAAACCAATGGGAGGTTTCTCCAGGGGTGCAATAAAAGTGTCTTTATCTGCGAACCAGATATGCTTACTTATAATAATGGCAGCAACGGCAGCTAAATCACTGATGCAATCAATGAGACGCATTCATTAGGGTTAGTCTGGATCTCACGGTAAAAAAAAAAGAAGCCAAACGACTTACATCTCCCTACGAGTGGAAGTCTTGATCACCGAGCCAACATGTGTCTAATCGTGCCAATTTGCTCAGCATCTCGCTGCCTTTCCAATGGGCCTCCATTCTGCATGATTACTATTAAATGGGCTGCGAGGATAGTCGAGGATAGGAAATCAAGGCTTTCGGTGTAGTAAAGATTAAAAGCTGCTCTCCCCCCCCGCCCGCCCCCGCGTTCCCGCGCTACATTGTGGCGGGGTTGGTGGTGCTCGGCGGCGTATGCCGGGGGGGAGGCGCGGATGACAGGGGCAGCCGCGTGATGATTGGTTTACAGATGCGCCGCTTCCTCCGTCGTCTTCAAGGTCGCGGAGATTTACAATCAGAGCGCTTATGGCTCTTTAATAGCGGGTGTCTGAAGCTGATTAAAAAATCCGGGAGTGGGCCTTCGTTAATGGAATTTGCTTGACCTTTTTTGTTCTCGACTATGCGATATCTGAATATATTACTGCATGACAAATAATACAGGCATGCACATACGGTGCGTAATTCATAAACAGACGGACGGGGAAGCAGCTATGCATGCAGGCATCTGTAGAGATGCGCTGATGGCTATAAGACAGACAATATGTGGCACATTACTGTACGTAAGACGTGGAAATTTGCATTTCAGATGAAAACGGCCGTGACTGTGGTTCATGTTACTCGCACTTCTTCAGACCTGCTGGAAAGGACTGGCACGGAGCGTCGGTGATTTAATGGGAGAGCACATATGGATGGGATTGACCTTGTTCTGAAAAACTTCAAGGTTAAACCAGGCTAAACTTTTGAAGAAGCTTTTATTAATTGAATCTATTTTAAAAAAGAAAAAAAAAAGGAAAACTGTATGTGATCCCTTCCAAATCCTCGCCGAACACTTAGAAAGAGATCAGGTGTCGTAAACAGAGCTGTCTCCATATTAATGAAAAAGCCCTTCCTGTCAATAATTGCCTGACCCACATCCTAGTTCAGAGGACCAATAAAGCTCAGTCTGGTGTAGGTCCTGGAGCTGCAGTTCGTCAGAAGCAGATGCCTCTCTCAGCAAGTTCCGGAATGCTCAATTAGTTGCTTTTATAGGGTCCATTAATACACATTAATTTTCCTTCCCAAGATATGAGCGTAGGAAAAAGCTGCCACAGTCTGCTCCAGCTACACGCGTTTCGCGGGGTCCTCTCATTTCTCTCAGCCCGCTAGAGTTACGACGTGTTCCCCGCGACAGACTGGGAATAGATGAACATGGAGCAGCGTCAGGCCGAGAGACCTCCAGGCACCTCTCCCTGCGATCCAAAAAAGAAGTTAGAAAGAGGACTATCCGACAAGTGTAAAAAAAAAAAAAAAGGAGGGCGTCGGGCAGCCAGAATTGATGACAGATGTTTAATGTCAGTTACAGAAATAGATTTTACAAATTCCATAAATTGGGTGCTACGGGGCAGAGAATTTTTGTCCTAAATGTCTCTCCTTCCATCACTGGTGTTAATTATGTGAGTCACAGCGGAAATATGATTGATAGCTCGAAGAGATAGAGGGAAACAACAAGGGATTCTGCCTCGCTGAAGAAAAAGAAGGGAACAGAAATTCGGAACTGGCAGAAAGTCATTTGACCGCGCTCCCAAATGCATTATCAGGAAATGAAGTGAGCGTTGACTTTTGACAGCCCTGTAAACAAATTATGGGGAACACAGCAACACAATAAAGAATAACCCTGGGGCGGAGCACTTGTAAGCCTGATCAAACATGAAAAGACTGTGAAATGAAGCCAGCACCATGGAGGTGTGCGAGAAAGAAAATCCATACAATGTGAACACCCCCCCCCCACCCTACCCCCAATAAAATAGTCGTTCCCCAAAGTTATTATTGCCATCTACCATTTCAGTCAGACAGCATGCAGGGTTATTCTGCTCAGTTCCAGAAGACACTAAAACGAAACCAAAGCAGGCTGGCACACTGGCATAGGTCCAAAAAGCACGGAAATCCCACCCAGTCTCCACAGTGCTTTACAAACTGGAGGCCTGGCCGGTTACCACAGAAACCCACGAAATCTGGCATTGCTCCTCCAACACAATAAAGCAATCTGGTGCAGGCCCTCCTGAATCAATCATGGCCGCTTTATTAGCCTGTCGCCGGCCTGTTTCCTGTGAGCGTGTTTTCCTCCCGGCTCCAGCTCCCTCCCTCCGATGGCGGCCGCCGGGTGCACATTAAGGTGGACGTAATGGAGATTGTGGGAGGCCGGGATTGGCGGTCGTTAATCTGTCACATCGTCAGGTAACACAGCAGCGGTGGTGACCCCGGGTCACCCCACCTCAAAGTCCGCGCTGATGGCTCTGTGTTATGCGCCGCGAGAGGCCGTACCTGCCTGACGACTGGTGGCCCGGGCCACCGGACGAGTTTCCCGCGACACACAATCAGTAATCGGCTATTTGGACTGAATGCCTAGTGTTCATGTTCTTCACAGAGTTCACTAAATCGGTGCGCAATTTTTTGGAATAAATTTATTTATTTATTGATTTATTTATTTATTGGGGCTTCTAAGTCACTATCAACCATCGTTGGTCTTACCAGTCACTGTAAAAACATCAGAAAGTGCAGGGAGTGTTTTCACAATTTGATTGGTACCTTCATCATGATAGGTCTTTAATGCAATGCTGTGCTACATTACAATTAACCACTGAACATAACCATTGGGAATTTGATAGAGATAACTAGACACAGACAAAACTCACCACATTTCGTTTGAAAGTAATGCTAATACACTTGATTTTAAGGACATGCTCTTGTCCTTCATTTTAAAGGAAATGTTGTGAAACAAGTAACAAATGCACAGCTCAGCGGCAGACAACACGTGGCCCTGGGGCCTTCGGTAGCCACTCAGAGCTAAAAAAAGTACAGTCGTTATTAATCAGATAAAAGCAGTAATTAAAAACGCGATAGTGTGGTCGGGTCAAATACTTACCTGCTGCAGTGGGGACATATATGAGGCTACTCCTGAGCAAAGGGTATTCCGGTTACCCCCGTCATCTCATCAGGAGTGGAGGACCAACAGAGCTGCAGTGGACTTTTGGAAAAATAGCACCTTCACATAAGTGTAAAAGAAGACAGATTTCACAAACAAATCAATACATGGATGATACAAACATTTGACTTATCTCAGTGTAGTAAATGAACTGGGTACAACAATTTTGAAACCATTTATACTACAGCAACTGGCAGTGAAATCTTGGTATAGCTGCTCTCTGGAGTGGCACTGCTCACTCCTGCTTCCCCTGTACTTCCTGATCACAGCTGAACTAATGCCCATTTTGTACTATAGCCTCAATACAATTTCTCTGGATTGACACTAATATTAGAGGGTGTAATGTATGATATACTATACACTATACATTATATATAGCAGTAATGCGTAGAACATAGAATGGTTATTAACAGTTTATAAATATATCATAAACATTTAGTAGAAACATTAAGAGCAGTATTATACTTACATTACCCAAAAATATATTTATTAAAAACTACAAACCAATTTCATTCATTTTCAAGTGTTCAATGACAAATAAGCTGCAGCAAAACATTTAGAGGATACGCATTAAAAAAAAACATTCTCTAATAGACCAAAATGAAAGAGCATTCTAAGTATGACTAAGTGGTGCCATGGAGATTACAGGCCGTAATTTGTGGGAAACGACTCTGCTTTAAGATGATGTGTCTGATGCCGTGATCATGGATGCCAGTACTTCACAGCCTCCAACATGGTTAATAGTGGCAGCAGAGCAATGGGAAGAGTCCTCTCCTTCCTTCAAATTAAAAGCGTGGAAATACTTTTAAAGGATAATCAGATTCAAATGAATGCAATCGTACCACCAGGAAAAAGGTGCAGTTTACAATAGTATACAGATTAGAAATAATGGCTGCTTCCAGCAGCAACGGGTGTTATTAATTGCCTGGCAAATTGGAGCTGTCTGCTGTTCTCTAGTGTTATCCTACCTGCAAAATACTTCAGGAAAAAAATTAAACACCAATCAAAGTACATTTCTTTCATAATAATTTCTGATGGTCAGAATCACCTTTCCCTACATAGCATTTAGCGGCGTAACAAATCTTACGTTTTATTGACTGTCTCATTTTCTTACCCCTCATATTTCATTTTTATGATGCATTCAGACACAATCCTGTTTTTTTAAATAGGTACCCACACGGTTTTTGATGTGTAACATAATTTATTAGACATGGAGATATGAGAGCAGCACCCTGAAACTGAATTTAATTGATGGCAGGAGAGCAAGCAGCTCCTCACCGAGACCGATCCCCACCTTCGCCTCAGATGGAAAACTCCTCTCTATCTGCCGCTGCCGAGGCGAAAAACATCAGGATCCGAATTTTTTCCCCCCCACCCTATCAGGTACCCCATCTATCTAGGTTTATTTTTTCAAATTAGAATATGAGAAATAATTAGCATTGTGTTTAAGTGCGTGTCGGATCCGTTTAGCCGAAACCCGTTCCGATAATGCGAGAGTTGCCTTACAGGCATGCTTTATATTGGCCTGGAGACTCGTAAGTTATGAAATGTCAGGATTCTATGCATTCTAATTGAATGGGGGACTGGTTAATGGCTGTGGAAATTCAGCTGCTTGACTTGATATTCCCCTGTGTACCGTTTCACAGCCAAACCCATGAGCCTCAATTAAATGACAAAATGTGTGTGTGTGGGGGGGGGGCTGGAATCTTAAAAAACAACTATAAAACTGAAGCCCACACAGAAATAATGCCTGGCCCCCGCTCTGTGTCAACAAAGACCAGGTTGTATCCTGCAAATTATTAAACCGAAACCTTTTAAGCC